>NW_009608071.1:0-10767 GCF_000690535.1 Cariama cristata
TGTCCCAGCAAATAATTGCATTGGTGTGATGGGAGGGTGAGAAAAAACAATGGTGAGGCCATAGGGGTTGCTCTTCCCAACTGTTTGTTTCTTCAGCTGGATTTGCAGAACTACAGCAACAATGGTAACATACAATGAAGGAAAACATGTTTGCCATGCTCCTATTTTGTTAGAGACAGTTCCAGATCATCATGAAAATAACCTCTCCTTCCTTCATTATGAATGGAATTACAGACGATTGTAGAATACATCCCCTTTGCTCCTTCTTTTAACCTGAATTTGCAGAATCCCGTAACTCCGCATCTAACAGAGGTATATGCTGAAGTGCTTGTCCTATCAAGCCTCCCAAAGTTAATGCAGGTTTCGGATTTGTTCCTGAAAAAAGAAAGTCATTCCAAGTAATCCAGCAGGCTGTGCAATAAACTATTGCAGATTATCCCTGCCGTTGTGCCGGAGAGTCCTGTACAGCAGCAAGAAAGGGATCCCTCCTTGTAACAACTGATATTCTCATCCTTTCCCATTCTCCTGAAGGGAAAGTTGGTACAGCTCCAGTTTGTATCTCATCCTCTTTAGCTCATTTTCTGTATTTCACCCGTTCGAATCACGCATCCACCACTGAAATCATAATCCCCTTAGAGTGGAGCACACCAAAAACGCAGGACAATTCCTTGCTAGTGCCTGAAATCTGCAGTGCCTCTGGTTCTCATCCAGTACTCCAGTCCCACAGTAAGAAGAGGAGGCAGAAGGTGAAGGATGCAGGATTTTTCCACGGAGCTGACTTTTTTCAACCACACAGACTCAGAACATATGTTTTCCATATCTAGGAATAGTTTTCTCGCCGCCTGATCTCCTGTTCGTCTAGATAAGGCAGCAGCTGTATGCACAGCACAGGTGGCCTGAGATAGGAGAGCACGTGTTTCTGCATCTGTCAGTGGGTTCGTGGAGGAATAATATCTAACTTCACCACCTGCTTCTCTGGCCTAAACTCTGAGTAAGGGAGGGAGGCAGCAAGGAGCTCGGGAGGGTGCAGAGAGAGTTCAGAAGTGAGCGGTGTTGAGAGGTTTGGTAATAAATGAAGGGTTTTCAGGCAGTGGAGCTAGAGGCGTGCCTGGGAATGTAAATGGAGGCTGGAGAAAATGGCTGTGGATAGTAAAGAGCTAAGCAAGCCCTAAGGGAAGGAGGAGTCCGGGCTGGCAAAGTAGAATTCATCAAGAGAGTTTGTGGATGAAGACGAATTGAGTCTGTAGGCGGAGAAGGGTAAAGGAAAATCATGGGAGGGCTACAGCTGAAAGATATCACAAAGCATCAAACAATACCTCCTTCATTCCTTCGGTTTGGGTTGGGTTGGGGTGGGTTTTTAATTCTGAAATTCAGAAATCTTGGAAAGCTTGGAAGTGTTTCCTTCCTTTAGTTCCTCCACGAGGCTTTTCACTATGATCATGCCTTTACCCATTCTTTCACCGAATGTACAGTTTCCCAGTCCCCACATGTAATTTTTCAGAGAGGTAGCTAGGAAGTACAGATACTACAGCAATACCTGCAGCTAGCCAGTTATTTTGGCCATCAGCCTTCACTGATGACTTAAAAAGTCTCAAGTTTTTAATCTCATTCAAACAATAATACATCTTTCTGGATATTTCCTCATTAAAATCACGCTGGGTTATTCATATTCGTAAAGTGGTCCTCTTCTAAACGGTTATCTAAGAAAGACGGATATGTGCATGAGTCACTCATATTATTCTTTGCATCACAAACAGAACAATAGCTTAGGGGGAAAGTGTTGATAGAGGACTTGGGTGATCCAAATTTAACTCCCGATTTTGCTACATTCTTCCTTTCTAACTTGAACCAATGACTGAACCTTTTTGAACCTCAGTTTCTTAAGTTGTTAGATGAGGTCTATAAATCTCTCTGAGTTGTTGTGAGACTACAATCATTAATCTTGGTGTGATGAGATCAGATATTACAGTGGGGAAAACTTCAAGAAAAGTAACTACAGTAGAATTCCAAATAACAACGGGGCATAATCCCAATTCAGTCATAAAAAGGGAATGACTACAAAACCAACAGGGATCCAGCTTTCACTTACAGATTTTAAATTTGTTTTCCTTCTCAACATTGGCTGCGACTTTATAAATGGTTATGCCATTTCCCCTTTCCCATCAAACACATTTCAGATCTCATTCATTTATAAGTAAAAGGAAAAGATAAGGCATCCCATAAAAGTACAAGAGTAAAGCCACTGGTGATTGTTCTCTCTAATGAAGAGTCTGTAATTTATCACCTTGGTTTTTGCCAAGTGACACAAAAGCAGACAATGACAATTACTGAAGAAAGGACGTTCAGGAGACAGAAAAATTACTGAAGAGAGGACATTCAGAAGACAGACCATAAATGAACAAGAGAAAAAAAGAGAAGTGAAAATGAGGCAAAAATTAAGAGATGAAGAGAGATTATCAGTTAACTTCTTTTGGGGAAAAGCAAGACAACATTCTTAGTTTCTTTTCAGAACTTCAGGCTTCAGCGATACAAAGTGAAAATGTTTGGACTGATATAAAATGAGCATCTGCTTTCTTTCCCCTATAAGTACTAGGATTCACAAAAGCTGAATACATACTATATATTTTAGAGCGGCTGTATGGGTTTTTTGGTCTGTGTGTATTATGTGAACACTGCTTGTAGAAAAACCACTAATACCTTTTTCTCTTTCTCCTAAAGACACAGAAATGCTAATGTTAGAGACTTGCATGCTAATTAAAAATGTTAAACTCTAAGTAAACCATGCTGCAGTTACCTGAGTAATTTGGCTTAAGTCAACTCAGAGGGCCGATCAGATGAGTGAAGGAAATGTTACTAAAATCTATTATTTCACACAATTACCCAAGGGGCCAGTTCTTGTTCCCACAGAGTTCAAAGGTAAACATGCTTTTAACTATAACAGGAGTAGGAACTCGATGGGGACTAGCAGGGATAGCTGAAGAGCTTTGAAGCTGGACCAAAATACACATGGCTATCACACATCTGTAATTATCTTGGCATCAAAAACATTTGTATATCAGCATGTTACAAACTCTTCATCTTACGTATGATAATAAAACAACTGAGTCCTTAACATGAGGGCCAAAATACAGTATTTCATCTTAATAAAAATTGAGTTTATTGTTTAACTTCCTCTCCTGAGTATCCTGGTATGTTAATAAACACCACCTAAGAATGGCACTATGTAATGCACATATACATATACATATTTAAAGAAATACGCTGGTCATATCACCGCAGTGTTTGGCCAGATAACAACACTATTAATACTCTAGTGGAACACGAGGCACCCTGTAGCAGTTATCATTCTCTTTGCTAAAAGGATGGAGCCAAAAAGTGAGGTGTATGACCTTATAATGGAATTTGCAGTCCTCAGGAGAGCAGCTATACGTGACACTGAGTGTACGTTACATGTTCTTGTTGCATTTAGTTCATTCCCATTGGCAGCCATCATGCTGGAATTTTAAATCTCTGCAGCCTTTTTGTCTCCTTGCAAGGCTGTACGGTAATTCAGATTTTTGAAGGGACACTGGTGCTGCAGGAAGAGTATTTCTTGTTCCAGATGTGCTCCTTTACAATTTCCCCCCTGTGCCGCTCTATCTTTCAATGCTCATCCTATTTACGCTTGTGGGCATGTCTTCAAAGTGCATGGTATTTTGATTATGCAGATTTTCTGTGACAGCATTACAAGGTGTGGCAACCTAAGGTTGCTTCTGTGGACGAACTGACTCCTGATTAAATCAATATGTGGGCTGATTAGCTCTCAAATGAGACCGCTTTGCTCCTGTTTACTTGTATTTACCTTGGATATTCTCGATAAGGAGAAACTTGCAGTTACTCGTGTCCTTTTATTTTTATGGGGACAATTTCCTGAAGTATAAACAGGTCACACTACAGATATCAAGCACGAACATCTCCCATTTAAATTGTCAGAGATTTGCTTGCATTAGCATTGCAATCAGAAGCTACTAGCCAAATATCAAAAAAAAAAAAAACAAACAAAAAGCTGGGAAGAGTCACCCGCTCTGTTTTCAAAGGGAGCATGCAAGCAGAGGGGCCGCAGCTGCAGCTGCCTCAGTTACCCTTTTAGCTCAACCACTGCAATAAGAAGTATAATAAAGTCCTTCTAGCCCCAGGCTATTGTAGCATTCCTTATATAGCCCCTGTCCCCTGTATCCCTTCCAGTGAGCCCTGGCCTCTTCAAGGCTCCACGGAGAGGAGAGAACTGCCTGAGATACAGGTGGTTCCCGACGCTGCAGAATGGAGGAGGTGTAGGCAGCAAAGATCTGGCCCTCACGCAGATCTCAGGAGGGAGCACTTGGGGTGATAACGCTGGAATTACCGATGCCACAGGCAGGGCTGCGCTGGAAGCAGTTCAGCATGGCTGAGCACAACCAGCTGTTAAAATCACAGGGAGTCCTCCAACCTGCTCTTAAATAACATTCCCACCATCTGCTTTCTGCTGCAGCTCCCTCTCTTTATTCCCTCCTAGGTATTTCGGGGCATCCCTAGAATCGCATGCCACGCATGGGATGTACACTATACGCTGCGCTTGCAGAAGTCCCACAAAGATTCTGATCTGCCCCGATTTTCATTTTATTGTGTTCTCTCTAGATTCAAGAGTTGGGAAACGTAGTTTCTGTCAGTGCTGCCGGTTCTTGCACTTTTGTGATCTCAGGCAAACCAGACCGTTCTCTTCATGCAGTCCACTCATCTGTGAAAACAAAGAACAGAAAGCAAAGCATAAATATAAAATAGTTCTCCCGTGCATTTCTATGCTGCTGAATTAATTTACATACAGTTCTGCGGCTTTCAAACAGAAAGCATTACAGAATTGCAAAGTATCGTGAGTCATGTGAAAGAAATAATTTCAAGGCAAACTCTGCCAGCTAAACTCTACCTTGGGTTCAAAGAGATCTCAGTTCCTTAGCCCTATCAAAACCTACAATCTATGCCAGGCCAGTTGTAGCACTTATCAGTGGTTTTGGAAACAAATCATGCCAATAAAAGAGACCTGTCCCAAATGCCAAACAAAAAACCCCCAATGTTGAACGAACTCACAACACTGACAAAATCAAAGAGGATCTAGGTATAAGAGGGTTATTTTTTCAGACACTGTCAAGCTGCAGAATAATAAAGAGTGAGGGACACACTTATAATAAATTTCTGCATTCTTTGCATTAATCTTAAGATTAATTTATTGCTCTTGATCAAGAAACAACATGGCTCACCTTCAGCTTGTTCCTGTGCCCATCTGAAAAACAACCCTAAAGGAGGCTTTCTCATTAACCTTCTGCCTTCCTGCTAGCATGGATACACAATGGGAATAGCTTTCCTTTCACAGGACATAAAGGGTTTTCTACATTTTTCTTCTCCTTTTTTTAAATTAAGTTAGTCAGAGCATTATTGTGGCTAAAACATACTAACAGAGTTAAAGTGACTTTAGAAATAATGCTACTCTTCTGCTTGGGCAGAGATTACAAATGCATAGTCCAACTCTTTTTGTTCTCATGCATAGTCCAACAATTTTGTTCTCATTAGCTTTAGATGTTAGCATTAATTAAAAAAAAAAAAAATAAAAATTGAAAGGTGCTGCGTTCTTCTGCAAAAGCTGAAAAAAAGATATTTGGTTGGTAAAAAAGCATCGAAACAGGAGCTTTGGACCTACTAGTATAAACCTTTGGTCATTTCCTGGAACATTTTCTGAGCTCACAATAGAACAGGATGTTTAACTCTCTTTTACTTTGCCTGGAACATCTTCTGAGCTCACGACAGAACAGGATGTTTAACTCTCTTTTACTTTTCCAGAAAAAGCAGATAAATCACTACCTGGTCATTCCTGCACTCACAGCCTTTATGTTATTTTAAAAGCTAACCCGACTCGGAGATGGAGATGACAGATAGTGTATTCCTCACAGCCGCAGGAATGAAAACGATGTGTCGTGGAGAGCAGACATGATCTCCCAATCTGTTAGGATGGCACTGTGCCTGCTACCAACATTGTATTCTAGTGTTTCTAATTACAGTCATCACTTAACGACCAGCTTAGGGATGTAAAAGTGTGCAGAACCCTAAGTGACACACCACGGGCAAGAAGCAGCCTTTTCCAGTTGCGGTGGCATAACAGGAGTCACCGATTCTTCGGCACAAGAGGCAGCGGCTGGGACTTACACATCTCCCTTAACATAGCTTTTCTTTGGGTTAGAGGCAATTAGGGGTTCGTTTGTTTGTCTTCCAGAGATTTCCCAGTGCTACCATTCTTAATATTTGAAGAAACATTCTTATAATTGAAAACGTCCAAATTATTTTTCTTTACATTCTGATTTTTCATTAGGACCACGAGTGAAAGTAACGACGTAGTTTCAGGCAGGGTGAAAAAAGAAGGAAAAGCAAGTAGGGAGCTACCAGACTGCAGTACAGCCAACAAACATATTTTGTGAATGCAACACCAAGGACAAATAGTACAGAGCTCTTACTTGAATGCACAGTCAGAAGTTGGCAGAAAGCTTAAGGGTCATGAAGGCAAACAATTTAAGAGCAAACTGGTTTACAGCCTTTTATTGTAACACTCAGAACAGGATGTTTCAGCCAAAGAAACTATTGTCCTTATGAAAGCAAGAAAGACACACAGGTATATGGAACAAGTCAGCGTTTTTGTCAGGGACAAGTAGAATATATTTGCAAATATCACCAGCCAGCAACCATAAATGAATACAGCTGGAAAGCACGGGAGAGTTCATTTTAACTAGGCTTCCAGTCCTAAAGAATCAATAACAAACTTTCAATTTCTACAGGAAAGCCATAAATTGAGATTTTTTTAAAGGCCGAATCCTGATCAGAAGCTCTTGAGCATGCATAGTCCAAACCATCAGCCTTTAAGCAAGGCTCCTTCAAATTTCCCACCACATTTGCTGGGGAATCAGATCTGAACATCGACTTTTGATTTGTTTGCTGAGAGAATGATGACAGGACCGATACTGCTCTGTGAACGCTATTATGCAGTTTACATGCACACATCCATACCTTCAAATCAGTGTTACCTCTGGGTTAAATACCGGTACAACTGTCCCAGGCCAAGTAAAAATAACTTGTAACATAAATAAAGGTAGTATCTCCATGCACAGAACGGATCTGCTGATAGTTGCTTGGTGAGAATGTCTTAAAAGAGTTACAAAAGCTATAAATTTTCAAAAATTGTAGCTATTTTCTCTGTGCAAGATATATTTGCAGCTGGGAGCCCCCACGATGCTTCATCCTAAAAGCTGTGGTTTTGAGATGGCAGGATTTATCCTTCAAGGACAGGTAGTCAGAAGAAGGTGGGGTTTTTTAAGGCATTAACTAGTGGCTCTGTCAGAATCCTCTGTATGATTCCTATGGATTTAATCCAATGGAATTAATTAAAAAGACTTCTGTTTGCTTAATGGAAATGAGACAAGACATAATTTATAACCTTGGTGTGGAAGACAGTCTCTGGTTTTCCATCCAACACAAAACTATGTGAAATCACGGAAGGCCCCTGAGGTGAAGAATGGTATCTCCTGAAATGAAGGAGGAAAGTTGTCTACATTGTTTAAGAA
Source organism: Cariama cristata (assembly GCF_000690535.1). Taxonomy (NCBI): domain Eukaryota; kingdom Metazoa; phylum Chordata; class Aves; order Cariamiformes; family Cariamidae; genus Cariama; species Cariama cristata. The sequence continues at coordinate 7,617 of NW_009608071.1, forward strand.
AGATGAACAGAGACTCGATAGAGAACCGGCCTTTAAAATGTAAGGCCACAGCTATTAAAACCGGGTCTTTTTAATCCTCTTTCATACTGCATTGAAATTTCCTACAGTCTTTGCTCCTAAGTAAAGAACTCATCCAAGATGTTCACTGCTTTGCCTACGAACAGGGAAAGGAAAGGAGACAAACTGCCCTCCTCGGCGTAGCTGTTACCAGACAGCCAGATGGCAAACGATGTGCCAGAATTTACAGGAAAGAGTCCAACGCAGATCATTAATTCCAGCACAGCCTCTACACCCCAAACACCATTAAAATGTCACTGCTAAGGACTCTGAGAGCCAAAGCACCAACAAAACATGTTCTACACAAGGATTTCTGCAACCGTAATGAACTACCAAAAACCCTTCCAAAATGCAGCAAGGAAAAGTTACGGCATGAGTAGACTGGTATTATGTGCTAATTACAGAGAACACAAGTAACCTTCAATTGCAATACGTATCTATATATATTTTAAATATATACATAACAAATGATGTTTCACTAAAGTGTACTTGGTTTCACACAGCATTTTGTTTGTTCATAAAAACAATTTGCTTTTTAAAAGCAAGCCATGGACCAGATCCCTGACTGGTAGTGTACCTTGCTCAGGTAATGTACTTCACTAAGCTATACTCATCTGTGTCCAAAGAGAAATGCTACGTGACACCAGATTTAAAGACATATTGTCGAGCAACTTACGTGAAAAAAAGGTCTTATTCTTACTTCTAGGACTATTTTTTCTACATTTTCTCCATTTTTTGTGCAGCAATCCAAGCCACATATTTTGCTCTCATCAAATATAGTATCTTCCCCTCTCGGGTGGTCTTCACGACTAAGCTTTGGCAGAAGCAGAGTTTAATGTTACGGCATTAAGCCTTTGCAATATCCAGAGTTAACAAGTTCAGCCTTTCCTTTAGACATGAGATCTTTAGACGAGACATGTGGAGTCCGTTATAACGAGACAGGCAGAAGAGCCACGTCAGAGTCTGGGACACCTACAAACCGCCTGACTTAGGAGTAACATACCATTTGGAAGAAAAGCAAGAGGGCTTTCCATTCATTAATTAGGAAGCCTGTATCTTCCATGGTGGGAGACAACAAGTATGCAGAACATCCAGAGCCTCCACAAGCATAACTTTATTAATTTTTTTTTTAATACTACGTTGTTAGAGAAGTGGTTTTGTTAAAGAAGTGTTCTCGACATCTTACGAACACTGTTACAGGGAAAGACAGTTGTCAAACCAGGAGATCTAAGACCCTAATGAACACCACTGCTCTGGTCGTTGCACATGTGCTAACTAGTTCTCCTGGTTCAGCTCCCAGTAACTCGATTGTCTGGTATCAACTGGATCCCGCTGGTCCCTTTCAATAAAGTGTTCTTCAGAAATCAATTAAGATTTAGCCTAAAGTTTCATTTGGAAGGACTGCAAAGTATCTGGCAAATTGAAATTAAGGTATTTGCATGTTATAGATGTCTTTTCCATCATCATAGGAAATATAGTCACACCGCAGCTGGAACAATGGTGGTTTAATGATGTAAACTAATTTCATTATGATTACAAAGCAAGAAGCAGAGGAAAAACCCCTTTTTTTCCATGGGAGGTGAGTTTGGGTGATCAGAACGGAACTGGCCCAAAGGAGATGCTGCCTGCGTTCCCAGCCTAGCCACGGTTTGCAAAATCCCAAATGTGTTCCCCTGTCATGGGGCTCTACGTGAAAAGACCTGGCAACACCCATCTGTTAACTCCGTGCTGTTGGGAAGATGCTACGCCTGCTCTTTGACGTCACTTGCAGTGGCTGATAATTGATGGTGATTCATAAAGACATCTCCTTTCCTAAGAATACTGGAACAACAGCTTGCATAATCCTGAGATTTACTTAATTAAGGAACATCCCCAGCACCGTTTTATTTGATCATAGCTCCCGTCTTCACTTCCCTCTCCCGCCCAGCTTCACCACAAGTGCCTTTGATTAGCGCGGCCCTAATAAGAACCTTCATTCAAAAAGAAAGCAGAGAGTGGGAAGGGAGGCACTGAGGTGTGGCCGGCGATTTAAAAATCGAAAGGAGGAGGGAGTGGAAATGTTATCAGAGAGAAGTGAGAAGTTGAGACGCTCCTGTTTGCTGCCAGCAAAATTAGAAGCTGAAGAGAGGGCCCAGGTGCAGCATGGGCACTGTGCGACCATGTACGTCCCCAGAGACAGAGGGATTCACGTAGGTGAGGAATATACCTATAGCTTAATGCTTCTGCTTACTTCTGATGAGACAAGACCATTGTTTTCAGTATTTTGAAGCACTTTCTGCTTGCAATCTCAGAATCATCCAAATTCAGTGTTTTGAAATATGCTTCTCCACCGAGATTCTTGAAGAATGTCGGAGAAATGGGTAATATTATCGTATACGTAATACACATTTGATATCCAAGACACTGAAGCTGTATCTAACAGAATCTCCTATAGGTTTCCTAGTTTCTGACCAAGGCGGCCTCCGAATCGGGAGAAAGCACGTAGGGAAATAGCATGGGGAAGCATATCACTGCCTTCCAGATGACCTTGGAGTTTTAAATCAGGAAGCAAGGAAGGAACCTCAGACTTCATCCAGCTCCATGTTTTATTTATAATGATATTGCAGCAGCACTCACGGCCCCAGCCATGAATCAGAAACCCATTACGCTATCTAGCATGCAAACACATAACAAACAGACAAGACTCCAAGCACCCCATATTTATCAGCGGTGATGTTTTAAAACTCCTTTGCCTAGCAAGACAGGATTTATTGTGAAAAAGTGGTGGTGGTGGTGGGGGGGGAAGATATTTCTCATCCAGATGGGGAATGAGCGACGCAGGGGTGCTGGAGCCTGAGGTGGGACGGGGCGCAGCCCAGGCCCGCACACACACCGAACAGGTTGCCAGGGAGAGCTTCCAGCATTAAATATGCTATTTTTTGGTTAAGCCTTGGTATTTTTTGGTACGACGCCTTGAACTACAGACCCGAGCGATGAGAGGAAGTCATCGCTGAGGGGAGAAGGCAACATCAGGTTTGAAAAATAAAATTATTGAACCAGGTGGGCTTGCGGCTGAGAATCACAAGCAACGACTACGGTTACTCGTAGGAACGTG
>NW_009608072.1:0-20595 GCF_000690535.1 Cariama cristata
CCCAGCCGAAACCAGGACAGCAAAGTAAACCAGTGCTACTACAGCAGGGCTGAAGAAAATCCTGCTGCCAGGGAGGGCAGTGGTATCTGCTGAAGTTTAAAAGCAAAGCTGGAGGCAGTCCTAGCAGAAAGTGGTAAATCCCAGTTAATTCTTATTTACAGAGAAAATGCAGAAAGTCCCGTGTTATCTACATCAAATCAAAGTGCCAAGTCCCTCAAACAGAGACCTGCACACTCCAGTCTCCCAGGAGCCATGAACAAGACGCTCACTCGTCTTGGCAACCGGCGGTGCCGAAGCAAGTTCTCGTTGAGCCCAACCGCAGGCGGCATAGCCCCTCTCCTCCCCATCGCCTCCAGCCCCAGGGCAGAACAAGCTCCCCTCTCCTCCCCAAACTACACAACTGCAATGTTGAACCGCTACTGTAATTGGGAAAAGATGGGATCCCTGGGCTTGGTAAATCTGCTGTGCATCACACCAAGCATAAACACCGATCTGGAGGCACATGAGAAGCAAACCAGCCAGGTCCACTGACATCCAGCCTGGCCCTCTCCTGCTTCAAGGGGACTGTCCCTGTCAAACAGACCTTTAGGCTGGGATACACGGGAGAAGAAAAAAGAAAAGAAAAAAAAAAACCCAAGTAAATTGCAGCTGGGTGCTTTTTAGGCAACACAAGTAGAAGCCTAGCAGGAGTTGCTAGGCTCCTCATCTCTAGCACACAGCTTTCAGCCTCTCGACACTCCCAGCAGAAGCAATTAATTTCTAGGACAAACAGAGAGCTATCCCGCTCCGCAGATGTTTCCTCTTAGTTCTACTGGACTCGAGTCAATGAAAACGTGGCAATATCTGCACAGCAACACATGGAACTTTCCACCAGCCCAGATGGGAACAGGAGCAGGCTCAGTTGAAGCCTCTATTAAAGAAAAAAAATCTAAGTGCTATTTTTGTTTGGGATGGAAGGGAGGGGTTAAAGAGAGCTAGGAAAATAGAAATGGGCAGCATAGCCCTCAGCATGGCTGAGAACCACAGCCTCAAAGATTTCTTGGCAGATGTTGTATCAGCTGGGAGAGCTTTTACCCCTCTCAGAGCTTTGTTTATCCACTTGGGACATGAGCTGGTAGCAGCAAAGCCCCAGGGGCAGCTGAGACCAACTAGCAGCTGTGTAATGCTTTTGGCCAAGCTCATTATTTCTGTCTCAGGGGTAGGAGCAGCCCCAGTCTGAACTGGGGTCACACTCCACCCCACTGGTCTTCCACGCCAACAGATGGGAGGTAGCGAGTGTGGAAGGAGTAGGACCCCTTGAAGACCCCCAATTCATTGTGTGCCTGCTTACACAGCTACAGAAGACCTGCGAGGAGGACAGGCACAGTTAGAGGCACTGCAGATACTTGCACCGTGTTAACTTACAGTGACGCTCTCAGAAGTGCTTGGTACCAAATATTTTGTGACTGTGGTAGCCATTTTTGTATACACAGCGGCTCCACTGCTCCCTGTGCTGGCAGCAAACACAGATGCTCAGGTACCAAGAGTTTCCTCTTTAGATACCTTGAGTATATAGCCTAGATCTCAGATGGGCTAAATATCTGCCATCCTGCATATGAAGTAGAGAGAGAATGCACGTATATTCACCCCCACAATGGTGTCAGTTAACACGCCTGAAACACAGTGAGCTTTCTCCCCCCCTGCCCCCAGCTCTCATATCAATTTAAAATTAAAAGGCTCTGGAAGGCGACAAGAAGTGTCTTCAATGATGTAACGTGCAAAACGCTCGGAGATCCTTCAGCTGGAAGGCTATGAAGAAATACACTATTATTACCATGTTACAAAATTCACCCTGGATGTAACTCTGGGCAGCCTTTTGGTATCCAACCACAAATCTGTAATAAAACAGGCAACAGCTATTCAGGGAATGGCTGTGGTTCGAGACTTGCAATCCTTGTTTAGATTAACTATTTTCTGAAACATCAAACAAGACATGACCAAACAAAAACTGCCTGTGGTAAGTCTAAGGTACTGCAAATGTTTTTTCTCCCTTCAGTTTTCTTTCTTTCTACAGTCTTACAAGTAGCTTTGCATGACAAGGAACAGATAGCAGCTACTGGAAAGCTGATGTCAGGTTAGTCTTTGCCTCACAAACAATAACTCTACTGGAGTGATTAAAGATGATACGTATAATAATTGTCACTTCTTGGCTGTATTACTGCACAGCACTATCACAACCTACCTAAGGCATCACTTAAGGTACTGAAAAAACCCCACCTCTTCAAAATAGACAACTTGGGACAATTTTTTTTTTTTTTTCCACGTATCTGAAATACACAGTAGTACTGCAGTCACGCTGAATGATTATGTGAGGTCTAGGAAGAGGGCTGAAGGGATTTGGGGACCTTAAGTACGCCATGTATTTTAATGTGATCACGATTACTAGTTTGAAGTGTAATACATTTTGTCCTATATCTACAGCTCTCCCTCAGCAAAAGCCTTCCCCATCTCCCCACTAGATATATTCCAGTCAAAAGAATGTTCTTAAGCTGATACTATGAAATTAAAACAGGAAATTCAGAAAATGCTGCTGGAGTAAGAGCTAAATGATTCCTGGATTATTGTAGCAACTTTCACCATAATGTTTGTTCAAAACGTTCCTTCTAACACTTGCAGCTGAAGTACCAACTTCTTGAAAAATCAGTTTTTTCCTTTGACTTCTTCTATCTGTTGTCTCTTCCTATCCTGCCAAATAAACAGCTCTTACTCTTTGCTGGGCCAGCCAACTGATGCAGGGAGGGAATCCACTGCTTTGAAGACCTAGTGATACAACTTGATTGCGTACCTTATCTGCCATCTTCTGTCCTTCCCTGTAAAAAGGATCGTTACTGGCAGCCACTACGTTTTTCCAGCTGAATTATCGAACTCTTGAAAATTAACCTATTTTCCCTTCTACCTTAGCCATGCCCCTTCTCCTTAGCCTCCGTGAGAGGTTTTGACCAGGTTACTATCGCACCTGTCAGCAAAAGGGATAGGCAGAGCTCTAGTGAGCAAAGAAATCTTGGTTTTAAATATGAATTGGAAACTTGGGACCACGTTGTATTTACAGTAAAATCTAACCACATTTTATTCAAAGAAAAGTAAGATAATCTGAAGGAAGACTTCCACCAAGTGCTGTTCTCATCTGGCTGGTGAACAACAACAACAACAAATTTTCCAAGAGGCCCAAAACCTGGCTTGTGCTGTACCGAGGACAACCCCACAGACGCTCTAGGACACAGCAACTGGTCTGCAGAAGTGGAACACAGGCAAACAGAATTAAGCAGAACCTACACCAGTCCCGCATGAAAACAGACTCAAGCACTTCCCAGGCAATTGCATCAATCGCTGCTGGTGAGCTTCCTAGGTGCGGACAGTCACCCATATAGAAAGCATTTCAAATTCTCTTATTCGCATTTAACTGTAGCTTTCTTTATGCTTAGTAACATTTTAAAAGCCTCTTAGCCAGAAGGATAAAGGTACTGGAACAAAAAATATCCTTTTTCTACATCAAACCAAGATGATTGTACAATCAATTAAAACCAGTTTTGAACAATTAATAAAAACTCATCCTAGAAATCCAACTTTCTGCCGCGAGGTCCCCAAACTCTCTTCTTCATCCAAAGTCTTCTGAAGGGCTACGTGCAATGACTTGCCTACTCTTTTTCCCGTCTGCAATGCAAAGAAAACAAAACAACTCTGAGACATATGCTTATTAACAGGAAGACAACTCTCATGGAACACTTCCTTTTGACAAATATTTTCCCTTTAATGATTTATATACACCAGCTGGTATAAGAAAAATATGCTTTTAATTAAGAAAAATAACAGTGGGGGAAGTTTTATTTTAATTTGAGTAAGTTTTGGAAAAATCTACACATAAAGGCAGTGCTCACATTCAGAGAAGCATTCCATGATCATTAATATCAGATCCGTGCACTGCTGGATCACCCAGGAACAGAAATTAAATTCACATCAGGCGCAAGCACACGTTCAAATTAGCCAGCACACACAATATGAAGCAATATGCTAGCTGCCAGAGGACAAGAGATACTTGAGCAGCAAAGCAGCCTTCTAATACAAAGTTCAGTAAACTCTTGTGAACGTGCTCAGAATGAGCAGAGTGAATTTTGACCAGCTCAACACCCTGTCATGTGGCCAGAGAAGCCCAAAATGCACACTGGCTGCATCACCAAATCAGTCTGTGGGCAGATCCTTCATTACAATGTGCAATTCTGTACTGTTCAAGGACCTCAAAGGAGTTAACAGAAGGCTTTCTTTACAGAAATAAACTCCAGCAGTGGAAAACCACCAGGATTAGCTCCAACACCAGCCTCCACTCTTGCCACGTGCACAATTGTACTGTGGAAGCTACAGGACCTGGAAACATTGGACAATGCTGAAATAAAGATCTTAAGGCAGTGGTGCCTATCAGAGCTTTCCCAGGGTCCTTAAAGGGCAAGTTCCAGTTCATCCAATAACATCCAAGACAATACCTGCTCAAAACTCATTACCTCCATCATTTCAGAAATACTCTCGGGATCCAGGCTACCCTTCCCCACTTTCTTCATAGCAGTGATGGTGCCTTTACTGGTCACAGAAATAAGCAGGCTGGCCAAAGAACAGGCTTCTTCCTGAATGGTAGCGTCCACGACATGCCTATATCCAATCTGTAAGTTAGTGACAAAATGGCATATTAGTTTGCAGTTGTCTAAGCTCTTTATTAAGAAGATCAACTGTGAGTAGTAGCTCCGTTAGTTACCTACAGCCTCTCATCCTACTATCACGTGGGCTTTGGTAGTGGACAGAGACTGACTTGACAGAACAGCATTTAAACAGCCTCTGACCCCAAATTGAGTGTATACGCATAACAGAGGTGAGATAACGATGTCACTATTTCGTACCGTTTTCCTCTCTGACCATCCTTTCATCTATATAAGACTCCATATTCCCCTTTTCCACTCCAACTCCAAGCCTGGACCTTCCTCCCACCCGGTGAAAATTACACATTGTGAGACTCAGGCAAGCCCTCACTTCAGGGATGGCCTTTCTACCATTTATGCAACTTGCTTAAAAGAAATGCCAGACAAAATTTTAGGTAACTAAGCAAATCACTAACTCTTGCAATGGAAAACGCAGCATCCAGCAAATGAGCTGTGTTAGCTGTGTGCTATATACGGAAAAGGAAAATAAAAACCTGTTTGAAAGGAAAGAACAGTACAGCACCCATGAAAATGGAGTTCCGACCCCAGCAACAAATACTCGTTGTGTAACTCCAGGCAGCTCACACAACCTCTACGCCTCACAACAATGATCATTTGCTTTAATATACTGAAGTATCTGCTGCACTGGATGTTGAGCAAGGAGTAGATGAAAAATAATAAACAACTCTTCTGCATGAAAGAAGATGCATTTTAAGAATGCATCAAGTAGAAACCTGCCAAGTCAGAGGTGGAAAAAATCCCTTACTCAGCAAAAGTCCTTCTTGATTAGGAGGCCAAAGATGAACAAATATATACAAAGTGGACACTGACCATTTCTGTAACACAAGTTTTATCTCTTGAGGAAAAAAATAAATGGCAGGTGAAGTTAATAGAAACTGAAATCTCTAGGTAGAAGATCACCAATTTGTCAGGCTTACTTTGCTTAGTGTGACGATGCAGGGTACGTCATCCACGTTAAGTTGAATACAATCATAAGGGTCATCAGACAGCTCAATCTCTTTAGAGCCTTCTTCATCCTCCAAAACATGCACTTTGGGTACTCTGTGGAAATAAAATGTGCAAAATCATTGTCAGAACAGATAATGAATACAGTTGTCATACGGTCTCAGCTCCAAGAAGTGCCCTTTCCTCTAAATGAGGCTGAATGTTTAGAAAAAAATCCAGAACGTTATCAAAGTATTAACAACTTGCTCACTGAGAAATGGGAAGATATTTCGGATAATATCATCTTATTTACATCACTCAAACCATTAGAATGTGAACTGCTTTTTACACCAATACACAGGGAGAGATTCTTTTGGAATTTGCACAAATCAGTTCTGAACAATTCTTCGTACATCCACCTGGGTGTACAGGAGAGAGATTACCCAGACTGAATCCTTTCGTACTGTGTTTGCCAACCTTGCAGACAACAATAAAGTTGTCAGAATTACAGCAACTGCATTGCTTGGCAAAGCTGTGACATGAGTAGCAAATACAAGCAGCAAAGCTGTTCAGGAAAGAACACCACTAGCTAGGGAGACTTGGGGTAAAGGGAAAAGCTGACATTAGTAAAATCCTTTCTCTTTAGCAAGATGGGAAGATTGGCAAGATAGTCTCATTAAGAAGCCAGAAGACTCCACTGTTCTAAGGATAGATATACAAAAACAACGTCCAGAGATAAAAACCCAGGCAGAAATCCAAGAAATGCTTTCTTCTCAATTGTGAGTGATGAGGTCTCTCACAAATGAGCTAGACAGGCTCCTTATCAGTGGTACATACACTGTATTTCTGAGCGCCACTTAATGGGAGTTTTACAGGATGATTTAATGCAGTTTTCTTAGCATAATGAATAAAGTAATTTAAACCAATTTAGTAGAAGATGGTATCTCAAGCTGCCACGAATGTCAGCATCTTATATACCCTCACTTATCTGGGTGCCCACTAGGATGGAGTACTGACCGAGACACTGTGCTTTACTGGCCAGTAAAGCCCGCACAAGGCTCCACCATACTACTCTCACATTTACATATTTGCACTTGAAAACATAAAATATTTCAAGATGTCCCTAGAAAGCTAACTTCAGTAACCATGTGGAATGTAACCACCATCTGGTTTTATATTAATACTTTTACAGTAGCATTGTATTTTAAAGCTAGACTCTGGAGGTTACATTCTTCTATGCATTCTGTACCAAATCTCTTTTAAAGGAGAAGGAGATAGAGACTGATCTAGTGAACATTTCCCCCACCAACGCAAAGTGATTTTTGTTGTTTCCTGGAAGAGTATTTTAGTTGTTTGTAGCTAAGAGTCCTGGAGGCAAGTACTTCACCACAGCTAACCCTGCTCCAGTGAGAACAAATTCCCTACAAAAACATTGGCCTGGGCCAAGCTAAAACTATAACTTTCAGTAAGCATAACAACTGTGGTGTGTACTTTTTCCTGACATGAAACTCGAAATGCTTTGCAACTCACTGGAAATGGATCAAAGCCTATTTTCAAGTTAAAAATATTCCATTAAAAATTGATGGAATAAAGTCACAAGGTGACTAACCCTCAAGCTACACAGGACAATGGACAACATTGGAAAACAGCCTAGACAAGAAGTATATATGCCAGAGCAGTGTCTAAAAAAAGAAGGAAAATTTCAAGAAAATCTGTGAGATTAAGCAATTTCTAACTCCATCCTAAAATAGCTATGAAAGCAGAGCAATATTTGGTCTGCAAGAAAAAGCTGCCAGAATTAATACCTGAAAAATGCCTTCAAGGAGCTCTTTTGGTCAAGAACAGATGACAGAGGTACAAATTAGAACTACTGCAGAGGCAAAAAGACAGTTAATTGGACACAAGCATCACAGTTGCCTAAAAAGGGGGTATATACACACAAAAACTAGGCAAAGAGAGTGTAGCACAAAACATTTCCAGAAAACTGGAGACTTCCTCTCCCAGCTTGTGAAGATTTATCTTAAGAACTAGCTGTACATGTTTAGATTGCAATTTTTATTCTTCTATTTTGATTCCTGCAACTAATCAGGGCAAAAATCTGTACAGCAGGACTTAGTCACAAAATGAACAATGCTCTTTTCTGTGTGCTGCAGACCCAGACTTCACAACTGCAAAACCAGTTTTACCCTTGCAAGTAGGCATCAGTTCTGCCTCTACCATGCTGCCCAGCAAAACGCCACGACATCTGCGAGGCTATTGTGTTATGAACTCTGTAGCTTTTTTAAGTTGCCTAGTTTCTGTTGCCTTGGTTGCAAGTACGCACATTCCACAGGATCAAGTTTAATGCTAAGTCCTGACATAGTAGCTACTTGCACATTTTGCAAAACCTACTTCCATCATGGATAAATCCAGCCCTAGGCACCTTGGAGACACAGTCAGGAAGAAAGTTTAGTATCTGCTATCTTTTGCACATGATCTTGATATAGTTTTTAGAACACAATGAACAATACAAAACTCCGAGGAGTAAATGTTCCCCCTAAAACAGTCATATTGTCATTGTTCCATGCCTGAAGGGGATATGATGAGTCAGGTCAGACATACAAAGGATTTAAATCCCATAATTCTTGTGCAAAATTCCTTAAATTACAATTCTGGATTTATCTAGCCCTAAAGAAAAATGCATCCATAGCTATTATAAAAATAGTTAGAATAAGATTTTAAGGATGAAACCAGAGTTTTCAAATGCATATCTGAATACCTAAAAATTTGTAGCTTGAAAGAAAAAACAGCAGCTTGAGCTCCCTGCTCTTGGTTCCAAGGCTGCAGTCAAGGCTGACGAAGATCTGAAAACACTTATTACAAAAACCTGGTTGTAAACAGATTACGAAAGGCAAGTAAGACTCAAAGAGGGACACACATGTCAAGCGAAGTTCAGAACACTTAATCTGAAGTGATCTTCAAACTGACATCTTGTCTTCCTTGGACAATAATATTTCTATGGAGAGCAGGCAGCTACTCTAAACAACCTTGTGTCAATCCAAAGAAAACTTAGTAGGTACCAAGGGAAAGGGAGAAGAATAGTGAATGAGATCAACAGGTTTTCACTTTAATTTCTCCTCTTGACTTTCTGAGGTCATATGAGATTAGACATACTGGCATTCCCTGCTCAAATCAATAGACAGGGTTTTCACACGTAAAAAAATCAACCCGCTCTGCATTATGTCATACTGTACAACACTGTGATTTGATATCTGACTTCCAAAAGACTGTGGTCGCTTGCTCACAGATTAAAGATTACAGGAAGGATATGGTTGCCAGAAGAACAAAAATAAAGCAGAATCATTAAAACAATTACACGCTCCATGTTGCCCATGTACCCAAAGCAACAGATTTTCTTTCTTTATTTAAATTACTTCTTATATGATCTTCTCTCTTTATTCAGAACTAGGATTCTGGTTGAAATAAGAAAAAAGACCTCGTTATTTTGTAAATAAGTACGTGCCTTGGATAGGCAAAACAACTCACATGGGAGCAACTGTTTCAATTATATGACTTTTGCATCCTGAATTGAAGTAACACTAGTTCATGTTACCTGCATGTAGATGGACTGCCTTGTATCTGAATGCAGGTTGCCTTGGGTATTTCTTATTTAATTAAGCATTAGAAATGCTTAGCTCACAGAAAGTACTTCTCTTCCACTTCCCATGCCACTTCCACTCACATGAAATGAGATCTGTGCTTTACCTTGTATTAAAGAGAGCTGCCTTCACTGCGATGGAGATTGCATCAAAGAGGTTCCCACCACATTCCAATAACTGGTGAGGAAAAAAAGAATCTCTTTAAAAGAAAATCAGGCTAGTGCCTTTAAACCAAATCTTTATTTTACTTAAACCTACTTGGAAAGACACAAAATTAAGAAGAACAACAGGTTTTTAAAAACCAAAATTGTCTTTAAAGCCTATCTATGAACAGAAACAACAGATAGGAAATTAAGATTTAAGATTTCTGCTAACTGTACTATAAATGCAAAATAGAAGAGCTAACGCACTTCTTAATAAAATTAATGATAAAATTTAATAATAGAATGAAACCACCACTGTCCTTACTCTTCTTGTGCTAAGGCTCTGAACTAGACTATGACTGGCATACTTTTTATAAACTCACCACATTCATTCTTTAATGTTACATCAAGCCAATCCATTTTCTATACTTTATTTCAAAGAGGAGTCTTTTTTAAATATCAGCTGGACAAACCCAATTGGTAGAATTGTTTTCAAAGCAGCAACGCAAACTGTCACCCGGAACATGGTACAAAGAGCTAGTTATAGAAGGTACAGTTATGAAGGCACATCATGATTTATTCTCTATTCTTCACAGATGAGGAGTCATCAGAAGGTTTGTCTCGTAGCTGAAAAAGATCTAAGTAGATGCTGATCTCAAAGTCTACTTGTTGGTAACACTATGATTTGAATTAAAGTGTGTGGAGGGAGTCTAGCTTAGCTTCTTCCCATGAAGATCAGAACAGTCAAAGAGAACAGCAGCACCGCATACCAGATAAAAAGGCAGGGCTCCCATAACCACTAATACCTTCGATGGGCTGACAGACAGCTCAAAGATGTACTTGGCCATAGCCTAGCCTTAGTGCTCTGACAAGCTCCGCTCTCAGCTGCCAGTACTATTCTATGAACACACACACATCCCTAGCAAGCATTTGAAACTACTTCAGCAAGAACATAAGGATGCTTCCCCATTACATCAATCTATGCTGAATGATGAGAGCAAAACAAGTTTTGCAATACTGATTGCATTGATTGTTCTTCAAAATCTATTTAAGAATGAGATAAACTCCCGCACTGGGAGCAAATCATCAATCAGATATTTTGGAAAGACAGTTTTATTTTTATGAAGACAGACTGAATTGTGTAAAAAGAATGACAAAAAGTTGGGATAGAAAGCTAAATACAAAGGTGATCAGATTATTTCTTTGCAAACAGCTGCTGGATACAGAGAGGTTAACTTGCCACTTTCACTCATTATTGGATTTTACTGGATAACACAATAAGCCCCACAATATCTTTGTTATTAAAACACAATAATGGGATGTGCCGGTCCTGTTGCTAGGCTTACGTTCATGCTGCTGTTCTAAAGCCTTATTTGTATTACAGTGGCGCCTACAGGCTAGGAACACAGCCTGTATCAAGCGCGGTACAACAATTCTTCCAAAAAGAAATAAAAGAAATGAACACTCTCGTCAGTTGTGGGAAGCAAAGGAGTCTTTAGAAATGACTGCTTTTAATTTACTGATATGCAAATGAAAAAGTTGTGGGTGGGGAAAAAGAGAAAACATTGCAGACCTTGCCTTATTCAAATAAGTTTTTCCTCCAAAAGGACAGATTTCTAACTTTTTTTTTTTCCAAACTGCAGGGTGAATAGAAAAGATGAGGAAATCCTGTGAGCAATGCTGAGTAGTGAATTGCTAAAATTTCAACAGAACCTAATGCATCCTCCCAACACACAACGTACTGTAATTGGGTAGGGAACAAAAAGACTGCATGCTTTGATTCACCTTGCTCAGCACGGCAGCCTGCTGGGGTAAATTACACGGAGAAGGCTACAGATGTATCAAAAACACCCGTAAAAATGCCTAAAAGCTTATTTCTGACATCAGTGACTTTGAAGGGGAAAGGAATTGAGGGAAACAGAGAGGGTGAGATAGGCTTCTAGTTTTGCAGTACTGTGTACCTCCCCATTCATGAGCTGCTCTTTGGAAATGGAACGCCTTCTGTTGCTAAGAAAGAATGCATGTATTTTGAAAGGTCAAGGTATATATTCTTGACCTTTGACATATATCTATCTATATGTGTCCATATGTCTGCATCTTTGTGGTCTGCATAGTTGAAGTTATTTTCTTTCCAGTCTGATGGTACACCATTATAGCACCTCCCAAGTACACTGATCACTAGAAAATATTTTAGATGTTTTTAATGGATAAGCTGCAGGACTATGAAAAATACTCTATTTTCTCTTTTGAGGTTGCATATCTCAAATTTCGTTTACACCTAGGAGCTGAATATAGACGCTTTGATCAAAGTGCCCATGGCTAAATTACACAGCAATGGAGTCTCTCCAGGTTCGTAACATTCTTTCTGGGTTTTCATCTTTCGGAATGAGAGACTCAAAAACGAGCACCTGATCACAAGGTACCAGTATTTTCAGGTCTACGACAGATTTAAGGTCTACTTTCCCTCCAACTTAACTATGCAACACAAACACCAATGTGAACAATTTCCAGGAATTCTGAAGGAAAACATCATCCAAAGGACTCTTAATAAGCATTGTTACTATATTTAGAATCTGCCTCCCTCAAATGATGAATAATATGATTTGTACCTTATATTAACACAAGTGTCATACTTCCACAATGTACTTTTAAAACAGAATTTTACAGGAATGATTCGGCAAGAGCAGCTTCAGGAAAATCTGTAGGTATCAAGCACCTACATCAAGTATAAACTGTCACATGTGATACAACTCTTCTATTTAGAAAAGGAAATAGTACAAATATCTCAAAAATGTGAAAATTAGAAAAGGAAATAGTACAAATATCTCTAAAATGTGAAAATACAGAGGTCTAGCATGGGGGGAAAAAAAAAAAAAGAGGGTGAAGGACAGAGTAACAGACAAATGTTAATAGTATCCTGTTCTAACTGTACCAGCAGCTCTTCGACGGGTCACGCACAAAATCCCTGCAGAATATGACATTAAAAAGACTCATCAAGTTTAGAGTCCTAATTATGAACCTAAACCAGATTCTTTATTGGCACTGTAAACAAAGCTAAATGTAAAATTCATCACATAACATAGGTCTTGATGCTTACAATTCTGATACAACTAGTAGCACAAAAATACCAAGGCTGCTGTTCTCTGCAGCTGTGGACAAGTAACAAATTTGTCCAGGAACAATCAAATAATGACCAGCTATACCTCATACAAAAGCGATACAGAACTACTTCTGCAGCAGCCAACTTTAGGAAAGCTTTTGTTTATGCAGTGTTTATGCAATGTTAAGCAGTACATTGCTTAAATGAGAACAGTATTTAATATTCTGTACCTCTGCTTGTAATTACCTAGTGACTAAAGGCCCCAGTGAGATTTCTCAGAACTAACACTTCATTCTCTATTAAACTATGCCAAGCTCCAATAAGCTGGTGACTAGTGCTGTTAAAGCACTCAGCAGTGGTACCTATTTGATCATTCTGTGTGCAGACCAAGTCACGGTATGTACCATATCTACTATAATTAGGCTAATGCTACTGCTTTTTAAACACCTAATGGACTAATTTTCACATTTATTTAGGTCTTAGTCTAAATGTTCGTGTTTTGTTTAACAAAACCCTGTATTTAATTTTTTTGGCAATACAGCTTAACATTTTGCAAAGCACTTCATAGACGTTAATGGATTCCTGTAAGTAAGATCCCTCAACATATTTCCAGTTACAAATTTGACAAATAGAAACTCAACTTTGGACCAGCAAGAATTGGAAATAATGCTCGGAAGACCTGCAGACTTCTATTAAATTCCTATGACAGAGTGCTTTAAATACAGCATAGTTTGGAAATTGAGTGCCTGGATGCACAAGACTTACATGCATAAAATTAACTTTCCATTTTTTAAATGGAAACAAATATTCATTTTCTTTTCTACATTCAATGCATGTATACAACTTTAATCAAAAAGTGCCTAGGTCAAACATAACTTTTGCCAGAAAAGTTTCTATTTTACTTTACTGAATTAGTACTGATAATACTGCAAAGAGGTAGACAGGATGGACAGTTACGTTAGGGCTAACGTACACCCATGCTAACTTACGTTCATTAGAATGACATATTTCCTGTTATATCTAGCTTGGAAAAAAGTTCAGCCTTCTTTAGTGGCAATTTCCTTGTCAGTATAAGATCACTGATTTTTATCTGAGACAGATTTGGAGTATTCAGTGCTTTATTAGCTCTGCAGCAGAGCAGCAGCATCAAGAAGAGTAGAAAAAGAGCAAGCTGGAAGTAGTGATTAACTATTATAGGCAGATTCACAAGTAAATGGCCGTCCATGCTGTGAAGCATTATATCACATTATGAGAAGCTTTTTTAATATGAAAATACACATGGTTATGCTAAGTCAGTCAGCGCCTTGAAAAACCTTCTTGAATTTCAGTTTTCATTTCCTTACTTACCAATACATCAACATAGAGAACCCAGCAGTGGTCTCTGGGATTAATACAAAGTGATTTCAAGTCTACGCTGCTCTCGCCGCTAAATACACTGTAGAGTGTACTTGCTATCTCTGTGCCAAGTTCTTCGCCTCCCCGGCCTTCAAATTCAGGAGTAGCATTTGCAGAACTAGATAAAGAAAGAAAAAAATATTTTCACTTCTGAAGCAGCCAATACCCAAAGAACATTTCTTAAATATAATGCATTCGAAATACCTAAGGATTTATTTGTACAAGAATAAGCATCCTATCTGTAAAGAAATTACATCCATTTTGCATAAGAAAACGTCTTGATGAAGATAATATACCTACACTTTGCTACAAACTCTGATACTAATTAAATTTCACTTCAGTTCCCAACTTATAATATTGTAAGTTGGTGAATTCTCTCAGGTATTATTTCTTAAGCAATGTCATCTTCTATCCCCTCAATCCTTTCAAAGATAAAAAAGCAAAATCTGCATTAAGTTCAGAACAGCTAACAAGACAGCCTGTTAGAGTTGAATGTTAAATTAATAAGAGAGCGCCTAAGAAGAGAAAGATGTGACAATATGACAAGTAGAATAAGCATTTTTTTTTAAAAGTGACATGACTGCCTGACCTTAATTGGCGATTTCTTTACTGAGTGTACTCTCTGCTATCAAGCCACTTACAGACAGCAGCTCATTATTTTCAGCAACTGCAGCTTATGGAGAGCAGCAACTAAAGAACATTTTTTTCCAGAAGGGATCTCACAGAAGCGTGTGGTCTTCACTTCCCCGATTCCAACATAACGAACTTTGTTTATGAGCAGTCACGCAAGACATTCCTCAGGTGTTGGGGCCTTGTACACAACTAAGAACAAAATTCTAACAATAAAACAGGCCTACCCCCCAAAAAAACCCCCAAAACCCACAAAAAAAAAACAAACAAAAAACCCCCCAGCTCCAAGTCACAATGAAATAGAGCAGAAATGTCCAGAGATACATAAACAGCAAAATAACAAAAAATATTCTGAACGCAACCTCTGCTTTACAGAGAGGGCGAGCGCATTCTCAAGCAGTGGACTCATGGCACACGTTGCGGACCATGTTTTTAAACAAACTAGTCAGACCTCCCCCAAATTAATTTCTCATTACAGAACATGGGAAAGGAGGTAGTTCCACAGAAGTTGTTTCGGTATGTTCAAAATCTGTAATAGCAAAGCCTTGTATTCTCCTGGCTGGGCACCTCCCAGTGACAATTTCTCATCTATGTTTTGTGTTTATACGATGATACAAAAATCTTAGCTCTTCCAACAGGCACGCTGCAGGAATATAAACATACAGCAGAAAATCTGTGCCTTGGAATATAATCCCTTCACCTTTAAAAAAAAACAACTAAAGATCCACATTATCTAGGTACGACTTAAACCAAGCGAGCTCTATCAACAAGACTGCAGAGCGTATAAGCCTACATACAATTACCTATTATTATTCTTATAGGCAAGAATTACCTCACAGTAATTCTCCCAACTCGTTATTCTGCAGAACTGACGAAAACTCAGAATGCCAGGAAGAGATACTGGATTTTATAGAAGTTATTTGCTGCTACTAGGAACAGACAGCACTATACATTCTTTAAA
The DNA here is from genome assembly GCF_000690535.1 of Cariama cristata. Lineage (NCBI taxonomy): Eukaryota > Metazoa > Chordata > Aves > Cariamiformes > Cariamidae > Cariama > Cariama cristata. Next base: position 15,534 of record NW_009608072.1, read on the forward strand.
AGAAAAAATAATTACTGCCAATCAAGGACTGACCTATGCTTCCAGACTACATTTGCCACACGTGTAAGCACTGCAAGTGTGATACACAGTATTTTTCACAGTTGCGTTAATATTAGACACCAATGTTATAAGACAGGACTGTATCTAAGTATAACTTAATTCTGGAAATATACCGAGTCAGGTCTTCAGGTTGTACTAAACATGCACTTATCCATGGAAGCAGCTTTTTTTCTGGTTAAACCATTCTGTTTAAAAGTGTAGTTACACAAGCATTATGATTCCTATGATAAGTTGAAAAGAATTATACAAACCTCAAGCTATACCTCATTATTATTTCTAAACACAAAGTGCTATCAAATGTTGTATTTTTTAATTACAAAAGGATACTTTCTTTGACAGTGAGTAGGAAGAACATAAGGCTCAATTGGAACATCATTGCAAGTTTCACTGCATCTGAATTCTGCTATTATTTTAACCCTTCGGTTCCTTGCAATCAAAGTGAAATAAGGAAGCAAAGTTAGCAGGGTACAATTACAGTAACGATACGGTAAATACTGCCACCTGATGCTGACGGACTATTGCAGTAATTTACACTGGGTAAAATTTGAAAAGGGGTTGTCTAGCACACCAGTAACAGAAAAATGCCAAAAAAAAACTTGTTTTACGGAACACAGAAAGAACTTAGTAGTGGCAGGTGGAGTACAGAATTTCTGCTCCCAAACAGAATGTAATTTTAAAGATTTTCAAAACCATTTCAGTGTCACATTGCATAACAATCAAGACTCCTCCTAAAGCATAATGATGCTTCTACCACAGATCTCTACTGAGTTTCAAAACCCTTGCTGTTACCAGTCAGAATCTTTCTCTCACAGTAGTTAAGTACTTCCCATCCGTTGCCCAGGCCATTAATATGCTATAATCCGCAATGTAAGTAATTATAACAGAGATAAAACAGTTAATTAAACAAAAGCTTACAGCTATTTTCCTGGTATACAAGGGCTTCTTTAGACAGAGGACATTCTTCACTTAAAGCTGTATTTACTTCAAGCAACCAATACCAGATTTCTCTTCTTGCACCAAAAGAAACAGAATCATTTAAAACAAGAATGCAGATTCACTGTTTTGGAATCAGCAGTAAGTAAACCACCTCGCTAATATTCCACACTTCCAGAAAGCAGCCAGAAGACATCACGTTTCTGACACATCTGGATGGTCAAGGCAGTCCCAGAAGTAGATAAGACTCAAATTCAGGTCCAGATGCTCTCTGTGTTAATATGATTATGATGATATTCAAACTCATGACCCTACAAAGAATTGGGCTAACAAGGGTTTAGATCTAGTCTCGTCAAACTGGTAACTCTACCAACACGGATTTACTGATTCAGGTCTTTGCCTGGTCAGGCACTGTCACCACATTTTCCATCCAAACGAACATCTGCTTACAGAGTTTGAAACAGTTTTACTCAAGCATCAGATGGCGTTTCTCTCTGAAAACTGAGCTCAATCCCATCCAGTACTGACAATACTTCTTTAAGGGAGGAAGTACCCTAAAAAAAACGTAAAGACATTTCATTCTTTCAAAATTCATTAGTTTGCCTCTTGCCTCTGCAAAGAACAGCTGCCACGATAATGGATTTACGGTCGGAGAAAGAAGTGGAGGAAAGGTTCCTTTTATTACTCGTTTCAACAATACAAACGCCAAGTAGAACATACAGGAACTTCCCCAGGAGACTCAGTGTATAAACTACGCTCAGTTACCACCACCCAGTGGCAGCCTGGAAAAGCATCAGAGTACTGACAGCATCTCATTTTCCTTTACAGAAAACAACCTGTGCCCACTTCACAGTCTGTCTTTTGGATCTCTCTGGAGGCTAGACGTCACCTTTCCCTGGTGGCACAAGCATGCCAGAAGTGACTACCCTTCTCTAAAATTTAGGCTTTCGGTCTGTGTTGTCACAGAAAGTAAGAATTACCTATTTCTAGAACTGACAAGATCCATCTTGTACAATATTGCTGCACATCTCTCTCCTATCTTCTTATGAAGTGGAGATTAACAGTTAGAAAATACAACCTAACATTAATCCAACGAGTTGAAGTTTTTCTAACATTTATTTACATATGAAAGAAGTGTCACAGAATTGCAACATCTCCACAGACCACTTGTTTTAGTAAGGAAATGCCCCTGGTGTCAGTGGACTTTCTTCATACAGAAACCACCAGAACAAAGTGGGTACTATTTAGGATATTTCATACATGAGTTTTATAAAGCAGTCATGCTCAGATCTTCTCTAATGGCAGGACCACATTTGAGAAGATCATCTTCCTGTCTAATATTTTTTTGAACAGTAATCACAGACAAACCATTAATTCATAGGTGAGTCCTTCCCTCTAACTAGTAACATCATGATGTACAGAGGCAGCCTTAGATAAGGCTGCATAATGTGAGAGAGATACAAACGTTAAGGCAGATATAGCCAGTTAGGTCAGAAAGATTATCAGATATACGTTTACTTAGTAGCTCTTATACCTTAGCTTTACTAAAGGCATACTGGTTTACTGTCAGAGTAGCAACATTTTTTGGTTTTAATAGAAAGAAAGATTGCATGCCAAACAGCTAACTTGACAGTGTCAAGGCTTTTACGGGAGGTTCCCAAAGCACATTATTTCATAAAGAACAGTTTTGGGAAGTCTACAAGACATGGATACTCTAGTTTCAGACAGCAGACAGTCTGGAATAACACTGAGACGTCACTATGCTGTCTCAGAGCAACCTGAAAACAAGAGCACTCTGTTTTCTTCTAGTTTTTGTCATAATTCAAGCACTATGAAGACTGTAAGGCTAAACAATAGTCCATTTGTAGCACAAAGCCAGGAATATGATTAAAAACAAATACCATTTTAGTTAATGAAATACTATTTCACCAATAAATGTGGTAACTTAACTTTCTAATTAACTTTTGCATCTAAAGTTTACAGTAAGGATTTTTCTTTTTTTTTTTTAAACAAACAGATTTGTACAAAGCACCCTTCAAACTTTTTCCAGTGCTTTCACAGACAGAGTAAGCAAACCTCTAAGCACAGTTAAAGTACAGTCTGTATCAGTCCATTCTTTTCTTTCAAAACACTTAATTTTTGAAAGAGATTTCCTCTATTCTATCATTGTAAAAAAGACAACTGACATTGTAGTCATGAAGTCATGTTAAATGCATGTGTAATTGAACCATTACTCTTTTCCAGTTGCAGTGATGCTATGCAATTCGAGATTGTTTTATTTAACCTGTTTTTGTCTAACTTCTACTGTTTTGCTTATTTTGGGTCTGCAGAACCAGCAGAAAGTTTCCGAACATTCACCACTATTGAAACAGTAAAATAACTTATTTCTATTACTCAGACCCTTACAGGACGGTAGTGGAATGAAGGTATAACCTTCAGAAGAATGGTAAAATCTGATTAGTCATTTATCCAAATACTAGATCTACTTCCTTCTCTTCTAGTATACTAACCAGTCAACGAAGAATTCCAGGTAACCTTCGTCCGGTTTCTCTAACTTCGGTGTCCCCATTTCAGCTTTTACCCCTACCAAGATATCAGTGTGTCCCTGTTAAAACAAAAACATATTGCACAACTGGAATTATAGTCACAGAACTACTCACTTAATTTAAATGCCTACAGTAAACTGACTTTCCTACCTTTCTGCTGTCTGCACTGATCAGTGCATCAGAGTGAACTTACATTAGCATTAGTTTTTTTAAAAAAAAACACACAAAAAGCTTTAGAAGGACAATGTTAGGCCTAAGAAGATTCTTCAAATAATTACCATACATTCTCTAGGTTAAAAAGACACTCTTAACATCCACGACTACTTCTATCGTTTTGGTTCTGGAAACAGCTGTTTCCGCAGAACCTTTATAATATTGGACACTATATTTATCTTCTTCATAGTCAACAAATGCCAGAAGTAGTTTTGCTTCACTCTAAAGGAACAGAATTATTTTTTCCTGGGATTAGGCACAACAGCAATTTCAGTTTTCAAGATTAAATGTTAGATTAGTTCAGACTGAAGGTTGCCCAAGCACTTCACAGTAAATCTAGCTCAAGCAGGTTAAGTCATCCTGTCATTATTTCATTAACGCATCGTTTCAGTTAGTGCTATACACACACATGTTATTACACACACACAAACCCATCCACAAATAGCCTCGGCTTATCTCAGAACTAGTCACACATCTCAAAACCAGAAATTTCATCAGCAAGGTACACAATCCCCAAGAAATTTACCTACCAGCTTTACTCTTGCAGATCCACTTGTGTTTGATACAACATCTGTTTCTACTTCTACACATCTGTAGTCTTCACAGCCACGACCATCCACACGAAGGTCCTCCTAAGTATGACAATCAATATATCGTGCTTAAGGAAATCACTAATGAAAAGTAAAAATGAAAGAATCTGTGATTTTAAAGTTTCCTTTTTCTATGTCAAACACAACAGTAAAAAGGATATAAAAGCAACAGCTCATAGTCTCATCGCTAACTTTTACTTAAGAGTACAACAGAACCAACTGTACTTTTTCATCTACCTCTCATTTATCTACAGCTTGCAACAAGCTCTCTGAAGACAGACATGAACTCCTGCACTAACTCCCTCCAATTCCAAAAGCAAGCTTCAGGAAAAAAACCAAAACCTTTTACTGCAAAAGCATAAAGGTCCTGGCTTTACCTAACACAACACAGGTCTTTCCTGGGATACTCAAGTTCTGTACTTTTATATATTTAACTAGGAACCAGCAGACAAAAATGACCCACCAGCCTTCCAAATGCTTTCATCTGTTTGTATTTCAAAACCAGATGTTACGCACTCTCAGATACTATACAGCTTCTCTCCACAAAAATAGTTTTCTTTGCAGTAAAACACAGTTTCTGTACTCTGCTGGAAGTACAGTCCTTTTATCTTTGGCACTTCTCCCCACACATCCTTCACTCTTCCTTCTTGGTCCACTGACTGTTCCTTAGCTTAGTGACTCTATGCAACGGCAAAAACTTGAGATGGAGCAAGGGAAGAG
>NW_009608072.1:20626-20890 GCF_000690535.1 Cariama cristata
AAGAGGAAGGCAAGAAACGAAAAAACGAATTCACGTCCTGTTCTCGCCTGCTTTCTGTTCTGATGTTCTGTTCTCAGTGTGCTTGGGTGATTATTACTCCAGAGACTTCCCCCCTAGGCACCAGGTACGGCGAGCTCCCTCCCTCCTCCTCAGTCTACCCTGTAACTCGCTCCCGCCCCACACCTGCTCACAGGGAGCAAGCCCGGGAAGGCGTAGATGGGCCCTGCCCCACGCCTCACAGGGCAACGCTACCACTGGTCATAG
>NW_009608073.1:0-891 GCF_000690535.1 Cariama cristata
GGCCGGGCCCCCCGCGCCCCGCAGAGCTGCCCCTGCCCCCCGAAGCGCCAGTCCCGTCCTCGGGCGGGCAGTGCCACCCCGCCGTGCGAGACACTCGACGCCTACGGCATTTAAGAGCATATGAAATCTGCAAGTCACCGATGGCGTCGGCAACTGCTCTGCAGGGTCTCAGCATCCGCTTTTGTTCTCCGACAGCACTGAAACAACAGGCACGGATGTTGGAAACGAGGCAAAAAAAAAAGTAACTGCCGTTACTGAGAAATACGGAGTCAGGCATCTTTCTTCTTTAACAAATGGGGAGAGAGGGAGGATTACTGCATTCGTGAAGGCCACGCAACATGCCGGGGCAGAGATACCAGGACAAAGCAATAATCCCTCTCTCGCGCTGAACTGGTTTTCAACAAATTCTTCTGCAAAGAGATTTCTATTGTGAGCCGTTTGAAAGCCAAAGGCAGGCAGGCCTCCAGCCCAAACGATAACCACCTACAGCTCTGCGGCGGCAGAAAACGTACACGGGATTTCTGTAAAAGGCCCCGTCAGGAGTCCTTGCCTGCCGTGCTCGGGAGGGTGATGCATCGGTACCCAGAGCTGCCCGCGAAGGGTCAGGGCTGGCTCCGCCGGGCACCTCCCTGGAATGGATGTTCTCCTTTGGGGATGGGTACGAAAAGGGTTTGTAAGGTACAATGCACGTGCTAACATGCCCTGGTTGTGGTCTGTCTCTCGGTCACACGGACAAAGGTGCCCCGGCATACATCGCTCTCCAGCGCGTGTCCAGTGGCAGCCGGTTCGTATGAAGCAGCTCCGGTCTGGCAGAAAAGCCTTGACCCCCACCCTGCCGCTCGGGGCCGTGCCCGCTGCCCCTCGCGTTGGCTCTCTGCCGGCTCCCTGCTT
>NW_009608073.1:920-2444 GCF_000690535.1 Cariama cristata
CTCCGACTGCAGATTCCTGGGGGCCGTGACTCCCCGTGGGCCGAGCCCGCGCTGGGGCAGGCTGTGGTTAGAGGGATCCCGGTGATGGGCAGGTTCTGCCTTCTGGGAATTTAGCTGTACCTGCTGAGAGGTCTGGTCTGACCTGTTGTTAATGCTCATCTTTCTCCACCATTCCTTGCAACCTGGTATTTCTGAACCCTGATTTAGAAAGGGGTACATCCATCTCATCTAAACTCCCGTGATTTTGGGGGTTATGAAATTAAGGATGATTAAAGTGAGATTATTTAAGGCAACGGGCGAATGTACTTGGCATTACTGCACCTGGCATTGCTGCGGTTCTGGAGCGGAAGGAGAGAAGCTCGATGAAGGCAGAAGCTCGATGTATTTTCAGAGGTCACTGTGCGATTACCCCAAACGGGTGTTTAAACAATACAGGGCGAGGCTGACGCCCCCACTCCGAAGGGCGTTGCCCCGGGACCTCCAGGGCTGCCAGGGGTCAGGGCATCGCCAGCCTCCTTCCCTGCGCCTTCCTGCGGCTCTTCCCCGCTCCCACGGCCTCTCGTGATGGATTGCACACTGAAACGGCGCCAGGCAGCGGATCTCCTTTGATAATCTTATTTCCTGCTAAGCAGAAGCCAAGAGCTAATAGGACTTTCTGTAATATCCGTGTGCTCCCGTGCATTTATTTCCTCAGCCCCCTCACCCTCCAGCCAGCAGCCCCGCAGCGGTGTGCAGGGATGTGGCTGCAAGCAGCCGTGCTCTGCACCGCTCCTGGGTGCTGTGCTCCCACGGATGGAGACGCTTGTGCTCCACGGCTCTCCGGGGGGGTGACACAACTGTGTCCCCCCGCAAGGGCCGAGTCCCGGGCTCTGCCGTTGCTGGCAGCCCAAGCACAGCAGAGGTTTGCACTGGCGGTGGGCAGCGTTTGCACCCAAAGGTGACACCAGCACTTGGGAAGCGGCAAGTCCAGGGAGCCTGCGAGGGTCGGAGGCTCAGGAGATTTGGGCTTAGAAAAGGCAATCCAAATTGTACCGGTGTGTGCAAATCCACTGTTCCACTAAGGGCAAAATCCCCGCAGCCATCGTTTATCTGGCTCTTAGAGGAGGGCTTGCAGTTCACTTTGAAGGTATGGGTGGTGGAGAAGGTGCTTCTTCACCCTTCCTCCTCCACCTAAATCATCGTCAGACGTTTGCTAGGAGAGCTGGGATTCATGGGCAGGGGCTCCTGGTGTCCCACCGGGACCTGCGTCTCCAGCGCAGGTGGAGTGGGTCGGCTGGCCCCGAGAGGGTCTCTCCTGTGTCACCGAGCAGGTGGCCAGATTCTCACCGGAGCCTGGCAATGGTCTCGGTAGGAGCCTGCGGGGCATGGGACGTGGGATTTGGGATACGGGACGTTACAGCTGCCCCCTGGGATGCACGCACCACCGGTCCTCCAGCACACACCAGTCTTCGAAGCCTTTGCCAAGCACCTGAGAACGGATGGACTCTGGCCCGGCACCACGTGAACCGCCTGAACCCACCAGCC
>NW_009608073.1:2571-4581 GCF_000690535.1 Cariama cristata
GCAGTGGTGTCTGTCCTGTGTGGAGGAAAATCACCCAGCGCTCCCCGGCCCTGCGCAATCCTCGCATTTTTGGCAAATTGAGGCAAATATTTGTGGACAAAAAAAGAGTCAAAGGGAAGAGCCAGGCCTGACCAGTGCCGGACAAAGTGAGTACGAATTAACCCTGCGTCCCAATGGCGGTGGGCGTGCGGAGCCGAGGGGAGGGTGGTGCAGTGCAGGTGAGGGGTTTCGCGGCACGGGATGCTGAGGAAAATCGCCCTCCAAGGCAGATGCGTGATCCTGCGCCAGGGCAAGAGCAGGGGTGTGCATGGCCACCCCGGCACCCTCGCGAGTGGCACCCGCAGCAAACCTCGTTTTGGGGGTGGTCGTGGGTGCCCCGAGAGCGGACGCAGCCCTGCAAAGCCAGAGCCTCCCGCGCCCAGCCTGGGATCCACGGGCAGCACAGGATCGGGGCTGACTCAGTCACCAGCTAGCAATTATTATACCATTAAAATAAAAATTGGTGATTGCTTCCTCACTGAGAAGTTACAACTTTCTTTCTCTAATTAGTGCCCTAAGGCTAGGCGTGTTTGCTGTTGAAATGTGCGTGCTTGTGGTTCAGGACCATCTTGGTGCCTCCTTCCCCAGACTGCGGCTCAGGCACATACTGGCTGGCTGAGCCACGGATGGAAGCATTTGTGGTTTGGCTGGGTTCCTGCTCTAATTGAGGGCCACATCCAGCACCTAGGAGCTGGTGAACACTGCACCCAGCTGAAAGGAGGCCGATTTCTGCAGGGAAGGGGCTGTGGTGCTTCCAAAATGACCCCGGGAATTTTCCCTGCGACAGGTAGACACGGCCCTGGTGGGGAGGAAAAGCTGGGAGTGCAGAGGAGGGGGAAGGGTCCTTCCTAAGGGCGAAGTTCTGTTGGTTTTTTCTTAATTTCTGACTTGGTGTCAAAGGAAAAAACAAATATTTAAGAAGGTGCTTGAAATTCTGGTTTTGGTCTTTTCCATGAGCGCATCATTGGAAGCACATTGAAATAAGAGAGACTGAAATAAAACCGCCACGGCTGTTATCCTTATGGGCCTTGTGACTTAGCCCTAACTCCTCATTACAACTACGTGCTGAGCTGCGAACTGCTACCTAAGCCAAACCAAAGATGCCAAATATAAAGACAAATTGCTGCAAGCTCTAATTGCCCCGGCTGGACGGGCACAGGTGCTGCGAGCCCCCGCACGACCCCGCTGCTCCCTTTCCACCTCCCTGAGCATCTCACCTTGTTTGTGCCATGTAGCAAAGGGGAAAACCCTGATAGAGCAGACACCGGGAGGGACAGAGCTAACAGCTCCCCGTCACCGCTGTGCCGGAGGGCAGGGGTCCCGGGCACCGCGGGGCTTCGGCTGGAAACGGGAGCCGAGCCATGCAGCTGACGGGGAGTAAAGTGGAAGGAGCTGTAGCCAGCTGCATGATGAGCTGCCTCGGTTGGGAGGAAGATCAAGGTCTCAGGAGTGGGAGGAAGGCCAAAGTCATTTGGGGAGCTTGGGAGGGAAAATCTATCCCTTGGGCTGGGGCGGAGCTGGGAAGGAAAGTTTATCCAAAGGCCTTGCAAAGCTCTGGGTCTGGCTGGAGACCTCGGTGGGCCCGAACTCTCTCCAGCCCTAAGTGTGTGTTCCCGTGCACCCCGGGTGCTCGGAGCGGCCGCTCTGGCCGGAGGATGCGGGGCCGACCCGGTGTTGCAGGGAGAACAATTGGACATTGTGCTGCCTTATCGCCACCGAGCCCAGTCCTGCCCGCAGGAACCGAATAAACTTTAGCCCCCCGTTTGTGCAGGTCTTCCCGTAGGTCTCGTGCTCTCCGAGGCGATTGCCGCAGGGGTTGAGCGGTGCCTGGGCTCCCCGTCACCACCGTCAGCAGCCCATCTCCCAGCCAAGGTGTCGGGTCCACAGCCAGCGGGGACAGGGGTGATGCCGGGGTGCTGGCGCGCAGCTCTCCCTGGAGCAGGGAGCAAACCCTGCAGCGGGGCGGCGAGG
>NW_009608073.1:4616-4915 GCF_000690535.1 Cariama cristata
TGACGGGGCTGGGGGGCTGCGTTGGAGGGGTACTGGTACCTCTGAGCGATGGGCAGGGCTGGGGGTGGCAGCTTGTGCCCGAGACCCTCAGGCACCTTCGACGTGCCACCCACACGGCAGCAGCGCCCTGGCCCACGTGGGTCGCACCCGGTGCTCGGCCTCCGAAGCCCCTGGGCAAGGCAAGGGGTGCGTGCCCAAAGCGGGGTGCTGAGCCAGCTCGGGGTGCGTCTGTGCAAACGGCACAGGCACAGAGCAGGGTGTTGCTGGGTGTCTGGCCAGGAAACCAGGCAAGTGGTGCA
>NW_009608073.1:5077-5277 GCF_000690535.1 Cariama cristata
GGCGGAAGGGCCCGGGGAGCCGGGGGTGCGGAGGAAGAGGAGGCGATGCCGAGCGCTCACCCCTTTGGGCAGGAGAAGGTCAGAGGGAGCGGAGGTTGGGTACGCACAGTTACTTCTGTAAGCTCTGAACGTACAAAATCTTATGCAAGTCAAAAAATATTTTTCAATAGGACTTGGGTGTCTGGCTAGAGTAGACCCAA
>NW_009608074.1:0-15203 GCF_000690535.1 Cariama cristata
CTTGCTGAATGGCAGTGCAACCTTCTGGTGTTTCAGCCACTCCTCTTAGTTTTGTATCATCAGCGAACTTGCTGAGGGTACACTCCATCCCTTCATCCAGGTCGTTGGTGAATAGGTTAAACAAGACTGGACCCAGAACTGACCCCTGGGGAACACCACCAGCTACAGGTCTCCAATCAGACTCTGCATCCCTGATCACAACCCTCTAAGCTCTGACATTCAGCCAGTTCTCAATCCACCTCACTGCCCACTCGTCCAATCCACACTTCCTGAGCTTGCCTATGAGGATGTCAAGGGAGAGAGCATCAAAAGCCTTGCTGAAGTCAAGGTAGACAACATCCACTGCTCAAAAAGAAATGAGCAATGTATCACTCTTTAGACAGCTAGCTAAGCTACTGATGGAGCAACCTCCATGCTTATAAGGAGGGTTTGACCTCAATTAATGTATTATAACTTTAAGCCATTACAGAGCACATCTCCTATTGTGAATTACCAAACTAATGAGGTGCAAAAGTGACAAAATCTTAATTATCCCAAGAGCTGTGACAATTTTAATGAGGTAAACTGAACACAGAGGAGAAGGCAGTATCACATTTCTTTCCTTTTTCTTTTGGGAATTACCTTTTTCAGGATTTGGCATAAAAGAAGTGATCGTGCAGATTGTTACACTGTTGGGTTATATTCTCTAATCACAATGGGCATATGTAGGAAGTCAAATTCAGAGTAAAAGAACATAAAAGTTGCTCATTAGGAAAAAGCCTACTGTGCTGTTCATGTGAGAGTTGAGGAACAAGCACGGAAACTGCTATGTATATAAAATCCCACTAGAGAACACTCTGCAGGCCTGCCCGCTGCAGAAAGCGTCCTTTGGAAATGCCTGACTACCTTGCCCAGTCCATCGACCGCAGAGAAGCCGAAGGTGGTGGCACTTGTCAGGTCCTACAGCTACATGAAAGGACTTGGGTCACTCGCCCATCTAGTGGGAATTTATAGTTCACCTCCTGATTTTCCCTGATTCCTGCTGAGTTTGGCCAGTCTCTTTGGATGGGGCCTTGAATGCGGGGGAGATGCTTGTGGCGGAGGCTGAATATCAAAATGCTGAAAAATTGCAGCTCAGCATGTTGGGTTAAACCCTTCTATTTAGAACTTGTCAGGAAAATCTGTATTACTATACAAAATTATTTATTTGGCAGAACTGAAAGGTTCTTGTGTGAGAATATGCCAGTTTTGATGAAAATAGTTTTTTTCAGGTTCAGCAATGGAAAACCAAGAGCAGCTTAAGCCAAGACCCAGCTCTGACAGTGAAAGTTTAGAGCTGACTGCTGGGACACATGGGGCTGGATCCCTGCCCCAGCCCCTCCAGCCCTACTCGGATAGAGACATGCGTCTCTCTTCACTCCTTGTGATTCAGACCTGTGCCAAACTTCAACCAAGGATTCTTCTTTGGTTTGTGCTGACTTCATGCCAGCCTTATGATAATCAGAGACTTAAATTTCTTTTCTTTCTTTAGGGCTGTTGGCATCACATTTTTTTGAACTAAGTATCAAAGTTGGAAAGAACAAACACTGAAAGAAAGAAAGAATGCTGGATTTCTTGATGTACTCAGACAAGAAAGTATTGGTTTTCAGACAGAATCTGTGCTACATAATAAATAAAATAATACTTCACCATAGGATTATATGAAGGAAAAGAACATGCAAAGACCTTCCATATTTATTACTAAAACAGAAATATTTTTCATATGTTCCCCAGGAAAACAAAATATCTTCACAGTTCATTCCTTTATCAGAAAATTGAAGCAATTTGTAACATACACTTACCCACTCTGAAGACTTAACAAGACTTTTGTTTGTGCATTTTCTTTAAATAACTTTTAAACTGCATAACTTTTAAAACCTACTTGTACCACACAATTTATACTAAGAACTTCTAGGGTTGAACTCATTTCATCAGAGGAATGAATTATCACCAAAACCAAGAGAAAACTTAGTTGCTGACTGTAATCACTTTGACAGTGGATTTCAGTCCTGTCATTTTTGCTAATGGTTCTAGAAGTACATAGCATAAATGGGTCGATAAATGACAGATGTTTAGATAAGTATCACTCTACTAGAATAAAAGCTTAGCCATTGAACTCACTTAGAAATAAAATATGTCCTAACCTTCACTCTGCAAAATGTAGAACGAAAAAATAAAAATAGATTTTCTCTGAGGAAAGAGATTTAATTTATTGTTTGATTTTGGTTTTGTTTCAATCTTCTGAATAGTTTTAAATATAAAATCACTTACTGCAACTTAACAGGCAAAAATCCTGAAGGAGGGAGTAAGCTGGGAAACTGTCAATTAACAAAAATAGAGGCATAAAAAAATCCAGTGCTTTCAAGTCAACCCAATCTAAAGGTCTTTTCTTAACTTTGTGAAACAAAAAAAACAAAAAGAGTATTTGCTAAATCATTTTGTAATTTCAAGGCAAAGAAGATGCACATCAAATACAAAGATCATCTCTAATTTTCACAGCTAACTTTTCCAAGTCTGATTATTCCTGCTAAGATAACTCATTACTTCTTTTGATCCTCTTGAAGCAGTAGGGAGAAGCTTAAGATACATCCTTCTTTATCAAGAAAAATTGAAATGTAATTTTCTTGATCTATTCCCAGCAGAATGGGAATCAAAACCAAAATTCTCCAAGGAACACACAATCTTAGAGAGCAATGTCATCTTGCATCAGAATTTAAAAAAAGAAAAAATCATCCAAAAAGATTACAGAATTTCACTGCGTTGTGTTGTTTCAGAGCCAGCAAGAAGACATCCATCCCAGAGTCTCAACATCTTTCCTTTTATTTACCCAACTTGGAGGGGAAAAGACCAGAAAGCCAAGCAGCCCAGGGGCCAGCTGAGCCAGACCACGTATGTAGCTGCTCCATGGCCACTCATGCAGGCGGTCAGCAGGGCACGGGAGCTTGGGCACGGGCCATGCTGGTGCCTCCTGCCTCCACAACGGCCTGTCTGACTGGGAGCAATGGGGTAGGGCAGCACCAAAACTTCCCTAGCTAGGTGGAGGGGAGAAGAAACTCCAGGAAACCAGGGAGGACTGGAAACAGATGAGGGAGGGGACAGGGCCAGTTGGCCCATGTTCCTGACTGGTTTTATTTGAAGGTTTGGGCAGAATCAATAAATTTTCATGAAGAACTTTGGTTTTGTCAGATTGGTATTTTTCAGTGAGCATGGCTGAGACAAGGAAAATGTGTAGGCAGAGCAGGAAAAGAGGTCACCATGGGCTGCGGTGTTCTTATACTGCCTTAAATACTTTGGCAGACAGAGTGTTCCAACTCTGTTGCCTTATCAATGAGTCTACAAATGAAAAGAAATGTTCCCCATCACATTCATTTGACCTCATTTTGTGACATGAATGACAAAGTGAGGACCAGGTAGGGTACACATGTGCTACCACATCACTATCTTTTAAGCATGAAGCAAGCTGGACACTGCTTACTTGCAGTCTGAGTTTCATATTGGCAGGAACATCATTTCTCAACTTCCCCGGAGAAGACAGAGAGGATGAGGATGCAAAAGGAAGGCAGAGGTGCCTATCAAGTAATTTCCTCGCATATTTTTTTTTTTGCAACCCTGGAAGCAAAGTAAGACAAGTAACTTACGCTTGTGCTGGTGATGACTGCTAGTGCTCTCCTCTGCCAGTACCCTACCCTCCTGAAGTCTGTCAGCTTTGGACAGGAGCAAAACATCTCCAGGATACATCTGCAGTCTGTCCTGTGGCAGGGCACTCCTAACAAGTTATGGGAGGAGGCAGAAAGGGACGACAGATCTCCTTGTAACGTCATAATTTATTTTTCCCTGGTATAGAGTCTTTACAATTAGATCCAAGCTGAACATGTCAAACTTACTATAATAATTAAATCAATGCAGGTGCAAGTACTCATCAGGTTTACTGTTAGGATAGGTAATTTAGGAAGTTTAGTATGGATATAGGTGCCTTAGTTTAGGAGATCTGTAAAGGGAAAGAAAAGGATCAACATAGACTTCCCACGGTAAATAAAAACACATCCATCTCTAAGATGATGAAATGTTATGAAATTATATAGATTATTACAGAAAACATGCAGTCCCTTTATTAATACATGAAATACATTAATACATGAAAAAGATTCTTGAATTTGTGTACTAAAAAGATAAATATACTGATGTGAAGTTATTTTTTATATGCTAGAAACATAATATCAGATCATAATTATCCAGGGGCACTTCACAGTTCATTTACCTTTTGTAACACAAAGAAGAAGGTAACCTTTGAGTTTATGCAAATATAGACCATCACCTATTAAAAGACTTAGGAAATTTAATCCAAACCTAGCACAAGGCTACTACTCCAGTGGGTGATGATTACCTCATTCTGACAAGCATTTCTGTGCTTTGGAGACCAAAAGTGCTGTGTAAGTAACATTATTTTAAGATGATGGTTTCTGTTTTGTGGTATCAACCAGTCATTTCTTTTCTCTGCATGTAATCATGTATTTTCTCTGTGTGAGCTATAGAGTATCTGCAGATCCTAACTTTGGAAGGGCGGGAGTTTGACACAGTCTGCTTCTGTGGGAGGTTTTTCTCAATTTGCATCTGTTGGTATTGGCCCTTTCCTGCAGCCTAAGTAAGTGAGTCCAATTAAGGAGCCCTGCTGTGATGAATAAACGCCAGAATTGTTGCAAGTATTTGGGGAATGAGATATGAGGCTTTCCAGCATGGAGCTTGTTTGAAATAGGAGAGAACGCAGTTGCTGAAAAGCCTATTTCTAAAAAGGAAAAGTCTGTTCATTAAAACATACTGTGACTTGAGACTTTTTTTCTTTTGTCATTTGAAAGAAGTCACTCTTATGGCTGATGAAAGACTTTTTCAGTGCACTGTATATTTGTAACAAATCAGGAACCAAATAATAGGGACATATGAAAAGAAGCTTGACAACAGTTTTTCAAAGGCTATTTCAACGTACTACTGTACCCTCCAGTGTAAAAAAAAAATGTTTCTAGCAAGCATCTAACCCTTGTTGCCATTTGTATTAAATATTTATTACTTAGAATGAATGGCATATTATAAAGGGACCAAATTATTCAGCAATTGTAAGAATCAGACTTGTGGTGTAAAAGAAAGAAAGGAGGATAAGACTTTTTCTTGTTTGTTCAAGAAAACTAAGCTCGTGAATGTAATCCATGTTACCCTGTGAAGAGACAGTAAGTTGTATGGCTATGGGAGCCATATTTTCACTGTATTTTCAGGATATATAGTGCCTTCAGAAAAAGTCACAGCAGATTCATAGATTTATTGGAACTCTATCTGCACCGTACCTTTGGGCTTTTGGAGGGGTATTCAAATTAATCACCAGATCTTTAGGTAGACTCTACACCCAAGCCCCGAAGTCAGTAAGACTTTGACAGGCTGTGAAGAGGAAAAGATATGGCTGTCATTCCTGCAAACAGGCACATTCTTTTAGATATTTAAAGATACAAGACACAGAAATCAAAAGTAGAGGAATTTCAAGCAGCCCCCCCCCCCCCCCCCCCCCCCAAAAGGAACTATTCATCATGCACAAAATCATACAGTATAAACCTAGTTCAGCCATAAAATTAATTCTAATGTTTTGTCCCCCTCCATCTACCTACCTGCGCATACATCTTTTCAAACTGCTTCTCCCAAGTGGCCATGTATCACCTCCGGTAATGACATCTATAAATCTCAGAGATGATAGTTAGGAATCTCCCTGATGTCACCGTGAGTGATTCACTCTCCAGCAAGGACTGGTAGCCAACTAACTGTCAAGCTGCTGCTGATTGCTTTAACACATTGGACTAGAAAAGAACAGGCTTAGGAGAAATGACTTAAATCTCTCAAGTGTCATGAATACATTTGGCCAACAGATGACAGTGTAATGTATAGCAAGTAATAGCATTAGAGAAATTGCACTTTAGGAAGCCAGGTCCTGAGCCTTGGTGCAGTCTCTGTAGTGCTTTGATAGTATGGAAGAAAAATTGCCTGAAGTGCAGCATATGCTTTTAGCAGGGAATATCTCTAGCCAAGGTAATGCTGCAGTAAGTCCTTTCGGCTTTGCTGTACAGTTTGGAAAGCCCTAAGACGCCATCTTCAATGTAAATCTAACATAAACCAGTGAGACTCTGGTCAGGTGGGGGTCAGACTCTTCTCCCTGGCAACCAGTGACAGGACAAGAGGGCATAGTCTGAAACTGCATCAGGGTTCAGATCCTGCATCTAGTTCAGGCTAGAAATGAGGAGGCATTTCTTCACAGAAAGGGTCGTTAGGCATTGGAATGGGCTGCCCAGGGAGGTGGTGGAGTCACCATCCCTGGAGGTGTTTAAGAAAAGACTGGAGGTGGCACTTAGTGCCATGGTCTGGTTGAGATGGCGGTGTTAGGGCAAAGGTTGGACTCGATGATCCCAGAGGTCTCTTCCAACCAGATCGATACTGTGATTCTGTGATATCCGTGATATCCAGCTCCGGTTAAAAACACAGCCCTCACCCTGCTCTGTTGTTCTAACTACCTTGTTCCTCTTCACTCCCACTGGACAAATGACTTGAAGCGGTACCAAAATTATTTATTAGGGGAAATATTCTGTTATAGCTTACAAATCAAGTTCTGTAAGACACATGTGTGAACTCTGTAAAAGGCCATGGTGGTCCTGTATGTCAAACGCCTGGCCACCACAGATTAACTTCAGAGCGCAGAGAGGTAAATTGGCTGATGTCTGGTCTGCAGGTTTCATGTGTGCTTCTTTACATGTTTATACTTGGTGGCTTTATGAAACAGAGCTAACATTTTTTGCTGTATTTCAACCTCTGCATACCTATGACTTACTTTTTGAAACCATGTCCTGCCTCTTCTTGTTAGAAAACGTTGCTTTGGTACATTCAGTACAAACAGGAGATTCAAGTACGAGGGAATGGCAAGATCAGCCAGAAGGTCAAAACCAACTTCTTCTGACAGAAGCCTTTATCTTGGTGCCATGGTATCACTGCATTTTGTTCAGTCAAAGAAGGGGAGCATTGACTGTACCTGAGACAGGTGAGAGGAGATAGGCAGAGCAGCACTGAATTTCTAGTTCTGCCAGCTAGTCAGCCCTGTCAAAAACTGGGACACTTATGTGCACAGTGCAGTAGAGCCAGAGCTCAGTCAGGTGAATTTGATATTAGGTGCTTCCAGAATGAATTGTTACCATAAAAGTTGGTCAGAAGAACCTTCTAAGATTCAGTCTGGAGATTTAGAAAGCAGACATTGCTTTATTGCGGCGCTGAATGCACGGGGGAATCATTCCGGCTAACGTGTATATCAATATGATTGCAATTTGTGTATATATCACAAAGTTACATACATACACACACATAAGAATTCCTGGAATCGATATACGTATCCGTACTATTTCCTGGAACTAATGATCATATCGGCACACTCATTACACATGCAGTTTAAGTCCTTGAGGTGCTTCTTTGGGGTCTCTGGTGGTCTCTGAACCCCCTTTAGTGATTGTCTGCTCCATGACTCCTTCCTCAAAAGTTCTTGCTATGCATGTTCAATTCCTTATTCTTGCTTAATTGGCTCTTACCTTTTCCCAGTCCTTGAGTCTGCAACATGTCATCTTTGTAAGCCCACTATTTGACAGGGTTGTTCTTGTTTCTTTTTCCCTTATTCATGTATATGATACAGTGTTCTCTAAACTAGACAGGCTAAGGAGTACTATCAGCTCAAAGTCAGGATGTGAAGTCTTCCTCTACAAGTCTGTCATACACAGTTAATTTTATACATGTATCAGAATTTTCACATAAATCTTGACTGAGTCCCATTTTAATGAAACAAACCCTGAACTTAAGTCGCCTTATGTGATCTAGACCAAGATACTCCTCCTTTGGACAAGAAACGGTAAACGAAGTAGCCTGCGTTCTCTTTGATTTTGCCAGGAGAAAGCTTTCTCCTTTGGCAGCAGCTAGGCACAGTCAGCTCCGGCAGCACCGCAGTCTCATGACCAACCCTGCTGTAACAGGGCAAAGCACTTTTAGCAGGCATGGTTAACCAACACTTTGATTTTTCTGACTACATACTGCAAAACTCATACTTCTAAGATGGTAGACTGCTAAACAGCCCAGGCTGCCTACAGGAAAGGATGTCAGCATCTTATACAAGGGAAGGAAGCAGCTACTAAAACAGAGCATCTTAACTACTACTCGAAAAGCCTGGATTGGGGTTTTTCAAGGGAATATCTGCCTGGTCCCAGTCAGAGAGATTGTATGTTTGGCCAGAGCCAGCACTGGAAACAGCATGAGAACTCTCCTTCAGAGCCCTGCCCCAGCTAATCTGCAGCTTTAGCTAGGGCAAGAAGAGCTCTGTGTTCATTCAGCCATGATTTGGAAGAGACTTTAAAGACTTCCCTTTCTCCTTCATCTTCTTCCCTTTATTTCACCACTCTTCAGCCATGCCAACAACCATTACTTGTGGAATTACATTGAGAACTGTGAGGGAACTAATCCATATTAAAAATAACTTTTTTGCTGTTATTGTTCTACCATTATTTTTCAAACCCCGGACAGGTCCTTGATCAACTCTTTGATTTGATTCTTATTTAAAAGTTAGGCTACTTTTAACTTTCTATACAGATATGACATTCAGATAAATGCAAAGCAATTCTATTCTCAAATCAATATAAAATCAAAATTATATTAACAAATCAAACACTTTACTCGAAGTTATATAAATGTTGAGAAAGTAGCTGTCTCACTGTAAATGCCAATTAAAGAATTTCACTAGCAACTTAACACTGAGGTCAAAACTATTATTTGATGACTAGGTCATGACCTCGGTAATAATTATAATGCTTCCTATGTAATTTCAACTCTCACTCAGTAACTAACCTTTTCTTGCCTCTGCCCTGGCCTTCTAGTGCTATAATGTTCACATTGACAGAAAGCTCTTGATAAACACATTTGATAGCTCTTACCAGAAATTAAGGATGACAGACTCAAGTGTCTCAAGTTCTTAAGCTATAGCTGAAGAATAGAGCTATATTCCCTATAGTGTCCTGAGAGCTGACAGGGCTATCCTGCTATGCTTTCAGTGGTGCTGTGGGTGATGCTTTGGAGGGAGGAAATGAAATGTGTGACACCTTCTGCGGTGCTTCACTTAATATTGTTACTGATGCCAAATCCTGTTTCCTTTAGGAAAAACAGAGAGAGAAAAACACAAAGTGTAGTGAAAGCAATGACAAAGATGACGAAGAAATTTCTGCCTCTTAAACTGTGATATTTTCAACGGAGTTGCTGAAGAAACATTGACACAGCACAGTTTTATGAGCTTCCAAGACCTGACCTCCCCTGGGCCATGCTGGTGCTGTTTAAGATGGTTTAGTTGTTTACTTTTAACTCCTTTTCTGGCCACAGGTTCAAAGAGGTATTAAGAAAGTTTCAACTCCCCTGAGTGCCAAAGCCAAACTCTTAGTAAGTCTGCAGTGAGCCTTAGGTCAAGGTGAGCAATAAGGAAGCGGACAGATCAAATGACAAGTGAAAAAATGAACAAGTGCGAGGACTCAGCGTTCACGTACGTGTGCTATTCAGGTCTGTCCAAAGCAAGGGCTAAGGAGCAGCGTGGTGCAGCATGAAGCACACTGCAGCTTCCTGAGGAGTGGCAGAGCAAAGACACACCAGTTTCAGTCCCAGCTTCTTAGCCTTTGCTCCTATGTCAGATACTCCAATCTCTCAATCACCTTCACGGCCTTTCACTGGACTTGCTCCCCTCTTGTACTGAGGAGCCCAGAACTGGACCCAGGTTCCAGATGTGTCTCACCAGTGCTGAGCAGAGGTGAAGGATCACCTCCCTCAACCTGCTAGCCACACTATGCCTAATGCAGCCCTGGATACAGTTGGCCACCTTTCCTGCAAGGGCACATTGTTGCTCATGTTCACCTTGCTGTCCACTAGGTCAGACCCCCAAGTCTTTCTCTGCAGAGCTGCTTTCCATCAAGTCAATGTGTACTGTTGCATGAGGGTTTTTCCTCCCTAGATGCAGAACTTTGTTGAGCTGCATGAGGTTCTTCTCAGCCCAACTCTCTGGCCTGTTGAGGTCCCTCTGAATGGCAGCACAGCCATCTGGTGTACCAGCCACCCTTTGCAGTTTTGTATTATCTGTGAACTTGCCAAAGGTGCGCTCTGTCCCATTGTCCACATCGTTAATGGAGATGTTGAACAGTATTGCCTCAGTATTGACACCTAGGGAGGACTAGGTGCAGCACTAGCACCTGGCCAGGCTAGGGATTGGCCTCCAGCTTGTCTTTATGCTGCTGATCACAGACCTTTGAGCTCCACAGTTCAGCCAGTTTTCAATCCACCCGTTTCTCTAGTCCATATTTCATAATTTTTTGAATGTTGCACAGACTTGTGCATCTCCAGTTTGTTTAAATGCTACTTAACCTGGTCCTTTTCCACTAAGAGTAAGTCGTCCTTGTGCAAGGATCCTGAATCCCACCATCTCATGGTCACTACAGTCGAGGCTGCCCCCAGCCTTCACATTCCCAACCATTTCTTCCTTGTTTGCACGTGTGAGGTCCAGCAGAGCATCTACCCTTGTCAGCTTCTCCATTTGTTAGTAAGCTGTCCTCAATGCACTGCAGAAACCTCCTGAATCACAATGTGCTCTGCTACATTGCCCTTCCAGTGGTCATCATGCTGGTTAAAGTCCGTCAGTTGGCTGCCATATTTTCCAGTTGTTAACTATGAATTAACATGAATTTTGGTCTAAAGTTAAGAGACAGTTGTGTGTCAATTTGTTTGTATAGTCAAATCCTCTCCTTTTTCCTGATTTCTTCAAGCAATTTCTCCCACTTAAAAGTCCACCCAAACAAAGCCCCTTCTGTTAGTTTAGTACCTGTCGGAAAGAATTTAGAATTTCTTAGGATGTACCCAGTGATGCAGCTGCTGGGTTGCTCTGGCAAATACTTAGTTATATTTATTGTCTGTGGAGTGATTTCATCTTAAGGTAAGACAGCTTTGAGAGGCTAAGCACAGAGAATAAGGAATTGCTGACTGATTGTTTTATACCACCTCACAGGTCTCTTTGATTGCTTTGAAGTCTGCATGAACACCACCCAAGAGATGGTTTGAAAATACTGTCATTACTGAAATCTAAATAGTAACAATCTCTGCTGCCTGCTGGATAATATAGAAAGCTAACAACATATAGATTGAATATGTTTTCATTAACGGAATTCAAATATCAGTCAACATTGAGGCAGCAGTGCTTAGAATTTCAAATCATACTTTTTACCAAAATACTTGCCACTGCAATTCAGTCACATAAATATCTATAGTACAGGAAATTGATTATTTTGAACTCTCCATAAATCTGTCTTGCTGTTAATTAAGGATGAGCAAAATAGTTACAAACATGTAGTAAAGCCACCAGGCATTCTCCCAGGCTTCAAGGTGTGTTTGCTGAAGTGCAAAATATCTTTATTGTGCACCACTGTTTCTTTTGGTCCGAAGTGAAAAGAGGAGATCTTTATGGAGTATTTCTGGCCCACCTGGATTCCTGGTCACCATCTTAATTAGGCCTATAAAACCTTCACTGGCCCTTAGCCTCTGCCTTAAGGCCAAGCCCTGTGCTCCTGGGGATAAGCAGCTTTCTGCCCTCTGCCTGCCTCCTCTGCCCCAAGGCTTTTCAGCAGCCGATGATGCTCAGAGCTACACTTACTTGTTTCATTTCCAGGAAATTGCTAACTCTTGTAGTTTTATAGCTCTTGGGGAATTCACTTTGGTGAGAGGGAAACTCATGCAGTGTATCAGTTAACAATTCTCTGGTTCCTCTGTGCCATCAAGAAAATACAGGAGGCAGCCAAGGGAGCAGAATAAGACTTCGTGGCCCAGCTCCTTGTGCACTATTGCTCCCAGTGGTTTTGCTGCTTCTCTAACGGAGTAGGGTCTTACAAGGGACAACTAAGAGTAGCAGAACAGGCAACTCAAAAGACAGAGCCTCATTGCCAAAGGGATTGCTCTTACCATGAAAGCAGAAAGAGACAAAACACTAAATAAATTTATTCTGTTTTCCTAAATAAGGCGAAGCAGTCGTAATCATTAAATTCAGTCAAGGCACTAAAAACAAGTGAGTTAGTCTCACTTGTCACAGCCAATAATGAGAGTTATGTATAACTAAAGATCGACTTCTGAGTCTTTTATAACCTTGAAACCTCATTATCCAAGTCAGTTGTTAGTAAAGAGAGACACCTTCAGTGGCTTTCAGTCAGACTAGTCAATGAGGCCGTACTCAACACCATCCAATAGGCCTATGTCAGCTTCCATTTTTATTCCCATCACAAGTTTCATATAGGAATGCTGACTCAAAAGTCAAAATATAGAAAACGCCATTCAAGAAAAAAAAAATCATCCCATGTCCTAATAAGCTGTCTTTTTGACCATCATCTTCTATGTACGTATTCTAAAGGAAATTTTAAGAAATGGATTTGATTTTTCCATTTAAAATTACAACAAATTGGTCATTGTTCTCACTTACATTTTAAAATGTTATAAAAACATCTACCAGTAGTAGATATGGTGAGTTTCTCCCTAAACAATCAGATTTCCAATATAACTACCAGCTGCTGGAGCAATAAGTCTTGCTTGTCAGAATGGTATCTTCAACTGGAATGAAAGACTATTTCCCCTCTATATATCCTGAGGTTGGCTGATTATGGACCTACAGAAGAGAGACTCCTGTTGATTTGGGCATCAGTACTATAAGCTGCCCCTCACTGCTGTCTCATCTCATATTTCTTACAAGTTTAAAACCAAATCACACTTGCTTTAGGCAAGTTAAAGAATAGGAAACCAGTGACTGGCAGTTAAGTGGCTGATGATTTATTGTTCCTTTTGTATTACTTCTAGGTTTTGCCTTTCACAATATTTCCCTAGCTTCTAAAAGACTCAAAAATAGAACCAAGAAAGATGACCACTTATATTTGTAATCCAATCTGCATTGTCCTTTTTAGCAGCACGTTAGGATATAAAGGTCAAAAGACTGGAAATTCACATATATTCTATAGAAAACATGGATCGCTTCCTTTGTATATTGGATTAATATATATGACTTAGTACTTTCAACTAGCAAAAGGAATGCAGTTTTTTTATAGCCCTACTTCAAGATGTTTCAATGTGACAGTCAGCAAAAATGAACTATTTTACATAGTATTTATATGCTTTGAAGTCCAAGCAAACATGGATCAAAACCACAGCCTAAACATTGACATTTGGGTTTCTGAGGTAAACATCTAGTGTCATATTAGGCACGTATTAGGCATGGTATACTTTTCTTGGACTTGTTGCCACCCCAGGCAGATCTTCTAAGTCCTGGATATCTGTATCTGGATGTATGAGTGTTAGCCAAAGATCTTGGCTAATGGAAAATATCTCAAGTGACTCTAGACACTATGTTTAAACAACTCAGTCGCATCCCTTGGTTTGACCGACTACACTTGGATCTTGTATTGTGATTTATTTTTTTTTTTTATAACTCAGAATGATATAAAATAGAGTTGCTAAAGTTTTTTGCTTTCTACATGATTCTGTGTAGATAGTCAAGGGAAGAAGAGTCAAAAATACCTTTTTTTGGCTACTGTTTTCTATTCAGAGCCAAATTTCTGGGAATACAGCCATAGCACCTTATTAGAAGAAGTCTTACACACCTCCTTTCATATTTCTGTTGGGATTTGTCCAGATCATGACATGAATTTTTTCCATTTTGGATGCCAAAAATCCTAACTGAAAAAACCCCAACCTATCACCAAACTCTACAGTTCTGCACAAATATGGCATGAAAATAAAAACAGGGCTTTTTCACTCTGCCCTGATGGCTATTTTATCCAGCATATTTTTTTTGTTCTGTAACCCAGATGAATCTTCTTATCTCTTGGGTTCATGCAGAAGTTTTATTTTCTTGCAGAAAATGAAGACAGCTGTCTCCTTGCCTGTAAGGCAAAAGGGATTAAAAACTAAAAGCCAAAAAGAAAAATCCTGTCTCTTATTGCATCTTAGTTTATGATCTTTTTCCTTTGAAGGACAGAGCTAAGGGGAGTGGATACCACTGGGGAAGAAGAAAAAGAGCTACAGGTCAGCAAGTTAAGCCTGCTGGTCTGCACCATCATGCCTGATGCACCACATTTCATAAATTGTACTCTCAGATCTCCATTTTCAAACACAATTCAATAAGCTCATAGCTCAGGACTAGAGCAGAAAGACTAGAAAGGAGGTAGACTAGTTCAAAAATTCATAGTTAAAATGAAAATAAACACTTGTCTAACTTCAAGCCTTTCCCTCACTCCTGTTCATTGACCTTCTTCACTAGACACCAATTTTAAACCTTCATTGCTGCACTGAATTGAGGGAAGTCTTCCCAGTTGACAGCAGAGTCAGGATAAAGAGCTACCAAAATATATATTTAGGTGATTTTAAGGTGTTTATTTCATACCTAAGAGTTTGTAATTGATTTGCAATATGAGTTCTCCGTTTTCTCTTGGTATGACAGGAACAACTGTGAGTCTGCCTCCCTACAAACAGATCACAGGTACACAGGCAACATATGCAACTCAGGGCCCAATGCTGAAAAGCTCAGACCATTTTCTCACAGCTCTAAAGCCTCCCACTTGCATTGACTGTAAGGGTTGACAACCATCAGCATGGAGAACAATCAACCTCAATTCATCACACTATTTTTTTTTAAATTAAAACTGTGATACTTCCATCCAGCTATATCGGAAGGAATATTTGAACTTTAGTCCTCAATGGTAATCTTATTCTTATTCACAGGCAAGCATGGTGAAAAGTTTTTAGAATAAAACACATTGAAATTCTGTTTGAAAATAATTGGTATTCTTGAGCTTTAATTTAAAAGAAGCTTGAGCAAAATCAGAGTAAGAGCTATCTAAGTCCAATCACAAGTTATTACAAATGTGTTTTCAGGTTACAGAAATTATTTCTGTGGAAGGATAAACTGAATTTAAGGTAACTGCAAACAGAAAGCTAAACCAGTCCTGATTTTGTAATGGTTTGGTTTTTTTTTTAATAAGTGAAATGAATCCTTCTTTATCAGCAATAATAATAGTTGAGACCATGATAGCATAATTCAATTCGAGGATACTGAAGGAGCTGGCAGGCGT
>NW_009608075.1:0-18659 GCF_000690535.1 Cariama cristata
CAAATGATTCTATGATTCTATGATTCAGATGATGAGTAATTCAGATGCATGGTAATATAGAACCTGTACTGAGCAGATCCAGTCTCCCCAGTTTAGACTGCTGAGTAACTCTAAGGCTGCAGAATGTCTAGAGACTTGCAGGATAGCTAGTGCAAGAAGTTGGACTGTTCTTAATGATTTATGTAGCATAGGGCACAGTGGACATTTAAGGAAGAGTTAAATGGAAAGCCGTCAAGCATAAAGAAATGTCTTTTGAGAAAGGATTTATAGAATGACCCAGTGGATGGACCTTGGTTGATTGTAATCTGCATATGAAGTCAAGACAGGGGAGAACGGGACTAACAATCAACACTAGGGTAATTTGCCTGATAATAGAAAATTAAAGAACTGGAGAAACAAGCAGCAGCCTGCAAAATTCATGCAGATTTGGATCTGCTGTATAATCAGTCACAATAGTTAAACTGAAAAAAAATTTAAAAGTAAATGACATCAAATTAGAGAAAGATTTCTGTAATATACAATAAAATGGCAGAATTTATGTAAAAATGAGGCTTAGATAGTGGGGAGAAATTTAAAAAGCTAGCAAAGTACTTATAATCTGAACAGTAAAAAGTTTTTATATGATTAGACAAGCATCTGTGACTTTACAGTCAGTACAGGTTGTAGTGTGATAACGAAATAAAATTGATGTACAATATGCTTGCACAGAACAAAACCACCATACAAACATATACTTCAGGGATGGGTTTGAATGACACTCGAAAGAATGTAGCAGTAAGGGAAGGATTTGGAGTTTTGTGCCCTGCACGCATCTTTAATTATATTCTAAACATGAAATGCACCAACATCTTACACTGTTTTGGGCAATGTATTTGAAAACTAAGCTTCTCTGAAGATTAGGTCAACATAGTGTAATGCTATTGGCTTTGTCTGTCTTTGAGACAGGTTCTTTCCATGGGGTGAACTGAAGTCCTGGTCTGTGAAAGCTCCTGGCCAAAGGAACTGCTGCAATTTTTTTCTTATGCTGTCACCTGAGTTTCCTTCCAAGGAGAAAATATAGAGCATTCTTTAATAGAAATAGGACTTGGTCAGGATTGAATCCAGGAATGAAGGCTGCATGAGGCACTTAAGACTAATCTGCCCTGGAATGCAAACACAAAAATATACACTTCCTTGAAGTATAGTATACAAGTCCTCCCTGAAATAACAGGAGATTAGTGCCTTTGCTGTATACCTCCAACATAGGTTACCAAGGACTTTGGACACCGTTTGCAACTTTTATTATACACCAGCATAGATGCTTATCTTCATTCAGGTGAGCATTCAATTTAGACTGTTATTAAGGATACTCTTGTACTGTGTAGTGACCAGAGATTCCTGACCATAGCTCCTGGGCCATCAGAGGTTGTGGACTATAGTTTGGGGATTGGTGAATTAGGGGAAAAATAAACTGACTTTCCTAAGACCCTAAAATCTGCAACTGAATGAAAGACAAAAATCTTTAATAATCAGTCCTTCAGTCTAACATCTGTACCACTTTACCCTATTCTTCTGTTTTTGTCTTACTCTGTTAGAGCTAAGAACTATGTTTTTATTTTTCAGCTGAACAAACCGAGTATGGTTGTCTGATTCTGCTCACTCCTGTATCGTTTCTACTGTGGAGAAAAAATAATATTGCAACTGTGCTTTGAATTAATATATGTTTGTAAAGAGATGATTCATAGACAAGACGCTCAGAAATATGCTGAAGAGTCTCTGGGTTTTGCACATCTTGTATCACCGTGTTCTCTTTTGAGCATCTGAGTACTTGAGTAATCTAATACCAACGCTCAGCCTCGAATCTAAGTAGGATATGGATACACAGACAAACACAGTTTATTACAGCTGATTAAAAATTTACTACTTATCTTTATTGGTATCTTGGAACTGGAGCAGGTGAGGACTGAATGCATGTATACTCCCACCAACCATAAACACAAGCCTATATTCTCAGTCTACCTATATATACTTTCTAATTATTAATTTATTTCCTTTTTTTTTTCCCCTCATGATCAAGTTTCTATTTAACCAGAAGCACAGTGCAAATTTGGAAGTGAAAAATTTACCCAGCCAAAGAGAAATAAGAACAGATTTAACCTCTGAAACTAATTACCTTCCTATTTTTTATCTTTTTTTTTTTTTTCCCCCACAGTCGTCATGGTAAGCATCTTTTCTATTTTTGTTATTATTAGACAAAGCATAAACAGCAATACACAATAAATGAGTAAAACTCTGAACATTAACATATTGTCCATTAGAGCTGCTACAAGACTCCACATAGCATGGCCACCAGCAGTTTGTGCAAAGCGGAGGAGTGTTGGGTAGAGAAATGAAATCTGATTATCTCCCCCCTCTCTGTCTCCCTTTTATTCCTCAATTTGTTAACTACCTATTAGGAGGAAGACAAAATAAAAGGGGTGAGGGGCAGTTGAAACTGAAGGGCAGCTAGTTCCGAGTCACCAGAAGTAGACTGTAGATGAGCTCTGCTCTTACTTGCTATAACAACTGGTAGAAGTTACAGCTAAACTTATTTGAGCTTTCCATTATCATTTATATATGCATAAATTTTAAACCAGAAATGACTGTACTCCATTTTGCATGGGGCTGTGACAGCTGCTGATCAAGTTTTGGAGCACCATGAAGCATGGTGTACTGCAGAGACCAGATCTGGTCTTAAGGAGATTCTTTATAATTAACAGAGTTCAGAAAGAACAAGTTTCATTTCTTGTGAGTTAGAAACAGAAAGGAATACTGGGATTTCAAACAGTGCAAGGTGTAACTGTGGTAGATAAAATTAAAATTTTCTCTAGTCTCAGTTTCTGGAGAAACTGAAAATTCATATTACGATCTGAATCATACCTTCATTCAAAATGGAAAGTCATTTAATGGGAATAGAGACTGACAAATTTTCAGTGTGGAAGAAAATCCCTGGTTATGTTTCTCCTATGAAAGTGATAAGAAAAGAAGTTATCTTCTAGACATGGTTGTTTTTCTACTGCATTTGCTTACCTGGATTTCTCTATTTCATATCCCCTACAGGCAAATATTCTTTTTGCCTTTCACACAACTACTACACTTCATGTTTATTTCCTATGAAGAGCTGATTCAGTTTCCTTTTAGGACACTGTGATAATCAGAATTTTGATAACTAATGCCGTGCTTAGAAAAGCACTTTTCACATAGTTGGCCACTACCAGCTTAAAGTCAGAAGGCAAAACAACTTCTCATTTCTCTGCTAGCAGTTTCTCATGAAAAGGACCTTTGTTAAATATTTTAAAAAATCCAGGACCTTTCACTTGGGACTGTGGTTAGCCCTTCCTTTCTGATTACAATATTTGGTAAAGTTCTGCAGTATAATTGAGGAGTTGGACTTCTCCTCTTCTGTATTGGTTTCATATATTTCCACTCCTAAAATTTAGCAGAATTCCACTTCTCATCGTCACTTAAATATTTGATGGAGGGTAGAAAAGAGAAATATTTAAAACAAATTCAAAAAATTTATCTACAGTAACTATCTTTCAATACTTTAATTCATCTGTCTAAAATATTTGTCTAGTCATCAGCCTATCCATCAACCTATGTATCCATATTAACTTTCACTGTAGAATAGGAGACATGGTGTGAAAGAATATATCCCATCAAAATTGAAAGTCCAGTCAGTAACTTCAGATAAAAAGCCAGATTTTCCATTTATGCAAATAAGCAGTTAAGTTGAGTAAAATTTATTTCCATTGTAAAACATCAACAAAAGAGTTTGGATGTTGTCAAAGTTAAGAAGCCAGTCTTCAGTCTCAAGAGGTACATTCACTTATTTTCAAGTAAAAGCCTTCATTTCACACTCAGAATGCTATTTAAATAGAAAAAAAGAGGGAGATTTTTTTTCTATTGTGTGTGTGATATAGTTACCAAAAGTAACACACTACTTATCTTTATGTAGAAATGGAAGAAATAATTTATGCAGAATAGCATATAGTGGACAATCCTTAAATTGTAATCAAGAGGACTAAACAATCAAAGTTCATGAAATTTGTTTCACACCATTTCCATACATCTCCTTTTAGTTGTGACTTTTTAGTAGACCATTTTTTATTTTTTGTCTGTATTATATTTTCTTTGAGTTATTTTTGTCTTGGCTTAAAATGTCATATTGATCAGCTTGTGGATTTATCTGATTGTCTTTCAGGCTAAAGTCCTCTATTTAATTAACAGTGCAAGTAGAGAAAAAGAAACGGTACTATCAGCTGTATTGTGTGTGCCACTTCCAAAGAATTGGCTTGACTTTCCGTCCAGAAATAAGATGCTTAAGGCAAGAATACATGAAACAAAGACATACAGACCAGTCTGCCTTTTGATTTGCTCTTGCAGTTTCCCACTATAAATGTGTAGAGCCCTATTGAACCTCAAGGTGCATGAGACCATAGTCAACAATGGGACCTAGCATCCATAAGCTTGTCCAATCTACTTCTAATTTATAATTTACAATTTTGGATGTACCATGACATTCTCACAATGAATTTCACAATAAAATACCGTGTATGAGAAAGTTGTTTGTGATGCCTGGTTATTTTACCAGGTGTCCGTTATTGTTTTTCATGTGGGGAATTATCTCCTGATTTCAGTTTCTTGATTGATATAATCTTGTATGATTATACATATATAGTAAAGAACAAACATATGCCATTCTGTCTGTCTACTCTTTAGCCTGAAGATTCCATCGTGGTTTCATGTCTCCTCATCTGAAAAGTCCTACCAGGCATCCTAGCATCCTCATCTCTCATTTTTATAGCTTCTCCAGCTCTTCTAAAAGTGACTTATACTCAATGCACTTTCTTGGTGATAGCAATGAAAGATATACTTACTTGGCAATGATGGTTTAACAATGGTGACTTGTAGACAAAGACGTGAAAATGTTCCAAGCATGGTGCTCACATCCTAGTCTGTCACACTCTGCTCTTCTAATTGTGGGCAAGTCAGTCTGGTCTGTAACTCTTTTTTTCCCCCTACAAATAGTTAGACTTTTTTTTTTTTTTTTTTTTTTTTCCTGGAAGAAGTATGAGACTTAGGAAACAGGCCATAATAAGGCTTCATCTGGATATACATTCAGAAATTAAAACTTTCAGTTCAATTGGGTCTGATAGAAAGATGACAACATATATTTCCATGTGTAGTAAAGTAACCACTCCTTATTGCCAGAAGTTAGTTGGGCCACTCTGGATAGTGGATTGGTCAATTAATTTTGCTCCCATTGATATCCAGCTCACTTTATTGTAAGGTCAAAATAATTATTTTAGCAAGGAGTGGGCTATGCCAGTTGTCCACCTCTATTGCAAATGAAAGGTCTGAAACACATATATATTCTGTTTCTTTTGCTATTTCCTTTCTCGTTAAGTCCACTTCTAACCTACCTACTTTAAAGCAAGGAGAGCAAAAGATCCAGAGGGTGTACTGAAGGTTTTTTGCAGGACACTTAAAGCCAGTCTCCTTTGGCTAATTTGCAAAAACAGTTTTTGATTTAAAATAGAAGGATGGCATATCCCTCTCTGGGAGAAAACTCACATCCACTAATGTTCCTCCAGAAGTGAGTTATGAGAAGAAGCCTCAGATGGATTAGAGACGAAGGTTAAATTCCAAGGCACTAATTTGTTGAAAAGGTGAAGGTAGATAACTAAAGAAAAAAAAATGACACACCAGCTCTGCAATATCTTTCCTCCTCACTGAATATTGCTGGGTAACTTATAGATCTCAAGAAGAACAAAAGCTATAAAATAAAGCAAAGTTGTTTCCCTTATGAAATGTTGGTGCAGAGTTAAGGTAAACACACATCTTTTTGGTTTGTTAAGATCTTTCTACATGAAATATAAATTTTAATTTAATAACTTCAGAAGATTAATAATGAAGAGATACTTTTGACTTTTGAAAGCCAGATAACTTCTTTTGGCTATTTTGTCATTCCTTTGCCTCCTTAACATTTCTCACAGATTTAATGGCCCAGTTTCTGGTATAAATCAACATAGCTCCAATTATGTCAACTATGCTAAGCAGGTAATATTGGCCCAGTATTCTATTCATAAGTGTACATGAGGTTAAGCTTACTTGGGAGTTGAAAGCCATCAGACAAAATTCTGACAGAAGATAGAAAGGATGTGACTGGGTAGGATGAAGTGCACAAGGCCTTCATGCCAGTCCGTGAACTTTAATGGTCCTCGTTTAAAACTTTCTCCTTTCCAGATACGGCTATTTGAATGTTGTTCTGGTGCACACATGAATGTCCCAGTAGCAGCAGGGAAAATGAGCCTTCAAACATGAAGAATGTGTTTTTTCACTGCTTCACAAAAAGGGCATCTCTGTCAGTAAAATAGTAGTGACCTATCTCTATCCATAAGATATCTCCCTGAACTTAGCAGCCAGAAGTTAAATGTCTAAGTCTGAATTCGACCCTTTCAGCTCCTTTTAAAGTCAACAGGGAGACAGGGACGCTTGCATAGCAGCTAAGGCATACTGCTGGAAATTCTAGTCCCAGAAGTTGATCTGAAGCTTTCCTCCCTTTTTTCTCAGTCTCCCAAGAAACTTTTTGCCTTCGTTTTCCTTCCTATCTTGCCTAAAGAGGATTTGGTTGGTTGGTTGGTTGGTTTTTCTTTTCTTATGCTTGGCACATCGTCTTTCTTCCTTCCCTCCATGTTACAAAAATGCCCACTAAGATTCCAAAGGCAAAACACTTCCCCTGCTTTTCCTTGTGATATTTTGCCACCAGTACTGCAGTCTTCTGAATTATAGGGAAAGGTGCTCAAATGAAAGGCTCAAGTCTTCTTCTGTGTGTCAGTTACTTAAAAAGAGGACATCTCTATGTGTATTTGCAGAATGACATTAACAACAGCCATGTGATTTCCCACGTCCAGTCAAAAACTCCTGTTTGTTCTGGGTACTTATTCTAGGGACCCTGGCATGGTTCCTCAAAGTAGGGGAAATTTTTGAAGATCCCAAAACGCTGTGATTGGAACTTGGGGAGATGATGAACCAGTTTGTTCAGTCAATAATTAGACTGCCAGTAAATCATATTAACAGAAGCACTGCAGTTTACTCCTCTTTGAAGTCTGCAAAACTCCTGGAATAAAGTCAAATGTAAAGAAGTATCTGAAAATACAGGAATTCAAATGCTAATTTCAAAAGAGACTTGGACAACTTATCTATCACATTGCTGTTTAACCTTAGAGAAATTAATTGCCAAAATTACTTTTAAAAGCATGACTTTACCTCTGCTTGGGCTCCCTGTCTTTTTAGATTTGGACAGCTAAGAGGCTTATCAGCTTTTCAGGCAGCTTTCTAGAGCACTGGAAGAAAAACAACAGCATCAAGACTTGCGCCTTGCTTAGACCTGCACCACTACAGTCAATCTCTATTTCAAACAGGGTAAATCCACAACCTGTTTACAACCTGAGTAAAATCTCATATAAAGAGGCACTGTAAGCCTGTATCAGCCAATTATTTATATGCTTTTCCATACTTGATGCAGTTTTGTTTGGAAGCATGGTATGTATAAGAGGGATGGATATGTTTATAGGCTCAGACCGATAGTCAAGTTACCAAAGTTTAACAAGTTAGCATGCATTGTATCTTTGCTTGTCTTTAGGAAAGGTGAGAAAATGAAAGGGCTTTAAGATAAGTTTCATTATGACTCATCTATTACAGACTCATAATATGCACATTGAACACAACTGAATCTCAGCTGATGCCTGGTTATCTGATGAGCTGCAGGGACTTGACTCTGTTTACACCTTGAGAATGGCAAATGTATCCATCAAGGCAAGGTTTCTATGCAAATACAAAAGGAGCTGCATCAGAGAACAAGATTTGATCAGAAATACTTAGAGGTCCTCACGTCAATTGAAACTGTAATAATGTTAAAAATGTAAACCATGGTACTAGTGAAAACCTTGCCAAGAAGGTTAAAAAACAAGACAGAAACCTCTTCCTTTTCCTTTTTGCATATCCCTGCCCCTAGCATTCCTTTTTAGCCAAATATTACAATATCCTTAATGCAGTAGAAGAGTTTAACTAATATAAAAGCAGAATATTAGTGCTGTGCTATTCTGATTGTGGGCCATCGGTTATGGTAATAAAATACAGAATACCAAATTTTCAGTAAGCAGAAGTCTCAGGCTCTAATACATACTTAAGCTTATTGATTACACTGGTTTATGCGATAATAAAAGTACAAACATATGCACACACCTTTTGCAAATACGAAAAATCATTTGTCTTGGGCTATCTCTTTCTTTGTGCTTTCACAGCAATTCAAAAGTCATAATAGATAATGGGAAAACAAAGTGTTTGCATTTCGTGAATGACCTTGGAAAAGTTGCCAGATTTCTCTGTACTGCAGTTCTAGCATTGGGTAGAAAATATTCTCCTGCTGTAAACACTTGTGAGATCTTGCAGTTCTTAGTGAGATGAAAGAGAAAAGACTTTATTAATTTTACTTCAGATTTAAGGATTACAAAGTGGTTAAATAGATATATTATTGTAAGCATGTATTTTTTATTTAAAAAAGATATATTTTAAGACCAAATGTGTTTTGCCCAGTTCAAAAAACAGTTTACTTTTTATTTGTAATTCTACTGTATATATGAAAGTTAAATCTAATATAGATGTACTACATATAGGTACATAATTTTTTTTTAATCAAAAATTAATATAAGCAGACTTTTATGTTAAAATGTTTAATTTAAATATCTGAGTGTTTTTTATCATAAGGTGGGAAATTAGTTTTGAGAAAACTTTCTGATCTACTCTCTATTTATAAACGGGATTAATTTTAGCTGTATTTTCTTACTTGTAGTTTGTCCATGTAAGCTTTGATACTTCAAAGAAGTAGGTATGTATTTCTTTTTTGACTTGTAAGCAGATCTTCTGACACTGATCTGATCTGATTTGCCATGTATTCATATTTGTGGGATGTTATATGCTGTTCAAAAAGCAAAGTGTAAGAGATAATGATATTTTTAAGAATTTGCATGAGAAATTGGGTAATCCTAGACATTGATCATACTATGCCTATAACAACAGAAATTTAACCCAAAATGTTGCCAGCAGTCTTAGCTGACACCCTGAGGTGGATCATGATTTAGACATGGCCACTGTCCATTCAGCATGTTTCAGTGGGGATCTCTTCTTGCTCTTGACATAACTGACGAGGGAATTTTGCTCTTTTCGTCCAACTCAGCTGTCACTACAGGTGCAAGCACTTTCCCAAAAGTGAGTGAATTTAACTCATCTGCCCTCAATGGGTT
This sequence comes from Cariama cristata, assembly GCF_000690535.1. Lineage (NCBI taxonomy): Eukaryota > Metazoa > Chordata > Aves > Cariamiformes > Cariamidae > Cariama > Cariama cristata. The sequence goes on from NW_009608075.1 coordinate 9,327, forward strand.
GTATTCATGTGCCAGATGTTGGATCCACCAGAGAGTCAAAGGATAGATAGGCTGCCTGCTCTGGCAATATAATGCAGGTTTCTAGTATGACTTTCCACAGGAGGAGTAGAGATACAGTTTCCTGCAGCTCAGACTTGAACGCAGGTGCAGTGGGAGTTATGACACCTAAGTTGTGGTCCAGTTAGTTATATTACATCATGGTTTGCGAGGTGCTCCTGAGTCTGCCTAATGCAACGCAGATCTGCCTGGGATGGAGTCACATACACTCTCCTCCTCCCACCCGAGCCAGACTTTGCTTATCCTAGTGTAGCCTGAAGCCAGCACCTTTTATGCACCTCTAGTTATGACTTACGGACTTCTGCAGGAGACTGAAGCACTGGAATGCCTTAGGTAATTTGTGGTTTTGTTTTATTTTATTTTATTTTATTTTATTTTAAAACAGCTTAATCAATGAACTCAAGCAGGTAGTAGAAACTGAGATTTCTATTTATGGGGAAAGTTTTGAGATTTATTTTGGTCATTTGTAAGTAGTGCCAACCTCTGAGCTCTGAAGGAAGAGGAAATGGAAAATGATCTGATGTGCTTTTTTTGGTGTGCCATGAGTCAAAATTTCCTTTCCATTCCAGGGGCTCTACAAAGCGGAAAAGTGACAGGATTGTCCTGTTTATGAAGTTTGTTGTCCATCTGTGTGAAAATAAATAGATTATTCCATATGAATTCCAAATAAAATATATGGCTAAAGTAAATTTTTCTTATGGATATTGATTGTATTGACTGAAACCTCCTCCTTACAAATTCCCTTGTTTGTATAACACAAGCATTATCACTTGGCTGAAAAAAGATATGTATAATGAATTTCAGCATTGCATACTTTACTTAATAGTAAACTGAAAAGCTTTTATTCTTCAGAGATTTGCATTCTGATTCCCAATAAGGTGGTGGTGGGGATTATTTTTTTTTTTTTTTTTTTTTTAAAAAAAATTTTTATTAGTAAGACTTAGTATAATCCTGGGCTGGTTTTTTGTAGATTGTCTCCACAATCCTGCCTGCATTTTTGCACTCAAATACATTGCAATGTGAAAGGTAGAACAATTGTTGAAGCCTGTTCATGTTCATCAGAATTCTGCAGAAATTTTATTTCTGATTTCATCCATACCTAAACTAGCAAAGAAAACCTCTCTTTTTCCCCATTTTTTTTTTTGAGAATTTTGCTAAATAATGATTGTCTTATGCAGATGAGGCACATCAGTATTTGTTAATAATGATATGAAAGTACAAAATGAAGTGCAAAGGAAAATAAATCCCAAAATGCATTAGTCTGCATTCTCATGTGAGTAAAGTTAAATTACTCCCATACTACTCGCTGAGGTGATGGCATGTTGTTTATTTTTTTGTCTCTTGCTGCAATCACCTGTCTTCATCACATACAAGGTTATATATCTCCTCACAGGAGAGCTTCTTTACAAATATAATCATAACAAGACACTGAAGACCACTTAAAATCTTCAGCACCTATAAGGCTGCCTGTCTTCCTCTCAGTTGACTCCACAGAGTACGTATTTCTAACTCAGATCCTTAGGTAGTCAAATGAAGACAAATGGAAAGAATGTGGACCAGTGCCCCCAGCAAATATTCAGGGATCAGCTGTTAGTGCAGAAAACATAGAATCGTTATTGTTATGGTTGGAAGAGACCTCAAAGGTCATCCAAGTCCAACCTTCAACGTATCCCTAGTCAAGAAAGAGGGAGAAGCAGAAGAAGAAACATTGGGAAGATTATGTGAGGTTTAGCATCAGCTAGCAGATTATGCTCAGTACGTGAAATATTAATGACAGTAGTGCAACAGGTACAACACCTTGTTCACCACAAGGCTCTGCAACTAGAAAGTCAGCTTTTAGAAGAGTTAGTTTACATAGACATGGAAACTCTGTGTAGACCATGGGAAAAATAAAACAAAATAAATCATCTAACATAACGCTTTAAAGTCAATTTCATTTAGTAGCAAGTTAATGTATGTCGACAATAATTAAATACATTGTGCTCACTGTCAATAGAGATGAGAGTTGAGGTGGTGTGGGGGCTTTAACCTAAAAGTTTTAATCTGGTTTATTTATGATTCTCCAGTTTTTAACTTCTAGGTTGAAAAGGGAAGTTTTAGGAGTAACAATGAACAAACTGTGATGTGTCTTGTTATACTGATACTCAGGTTCAAACTTCACTCTATTTCAATCTACTTTTTTGTCTGCATTTTACAATATGCAATAGCTCCCAATGTTCAGAACCCCTCTGTCTCTCATTATGCTCTGAATATATGGAATAAAAAACTTTTTCACATTTTATGGTCTACAGAGATGACAGGCAGAGGATGTAAAGGAGTGGCTGGCTCTACACTGTAGCTGATGGCTGAGTGTAGGAGCCATTTTAAACACAAAACCCTACCACCTCCCAGTCATATAGCAGACTCATAATCTGCAGGCTGCATATCTGGGCAGGCATGAGTGCGGCACAATTTACTGAACTAACTCAAGCATGTAAATTTAGATATATTCCAGTTCTCTCTGAGGCCATACATATAGATATGTATATACATATGTGCACATGCATATAAATGGCTTTCTTCATGGCAAGCATGTCTTTAGCAAATAGTTATGGAAATTCATTTTTTATTCTGTTGCATTGTGGGAGTCTAAAGCACCAGACAAGTAACGAAGTTCATCAGGATCAAAAACCTTTTGCAGAATCAACAAAGTAAACCAGTGTCTCTGCAGTCACAGCTTTTTGCTGCCACAAAGTGAATTATTTTACCTTTGCACACACCAGTTTAGTAACAAAGATAGTGGTTTTAACATTTGAAACCCCAGATATGACACCCAAATGTTTCAAATAGCCTGTCTAGACAGTTCATTCTTATGCCACGGGTAGGTACCTAGTCATTCTATGCCTTAGTTTACTGATCTGCAAAAATGGGAATAGGTTGAATCTGACCCCAACTCCAGGAAAAATTCTGTCAACTCCATTGACTGCATAAAAACTTAAGGATTTGGCCCTGTGCTGACAGCCAGTAAGCTGGAGTGCAAATGTTCTACATGTGCTATTTGACCTCTACAGTTGAGGATTTAAAACTTTAATTATGGGAACGAGAAGATGAGAACAGATTCTGAGTTAGCTACTTTTTTTGAATAGATATTCAGACTCCAGGGGGAATAGTGATTTGCAGGCTCATTGAGGGAGAAAAAGGATGTCCTTTCTTTCCTAGGTGTGCGGGGGGAGGAACAAAAGGGGGCCTTGATACTGTTCCATTAAAATAAATCACTTCTCAATCCAGGCGAGAATTTGTATCAGAATATTTGATAATCGAAACTTTACCAACAAGAGCAAATCAGAGAGGGCATTTGATTACGCAGGGCTAGATCCTGCTAAGCCTTCCTCAGAGGTGTCTTACTGAATTCAGGAGCAGATCAGTATGCAGAAAGCTACCTGGATAAGGCTGTTAGACAGTGGAGTCTATGAAAGAGAGAGCTGTGTCGTTTCTTTGTTCTGGGGAGAGTTGGCAGTGGACAAATTACAAGAGTACTAATCATACAGCCCGACCTCCAGCTGCCATTGAAATCAGTGAAAAAAATTTTCCTTTGAGTCCAGCAGAGACAAGACAGGATAGTTAGGGTTAATTAATTAATTGCTTTCCAGAAAATACTTTGAGATCCTCTGATGTAGAGATCCTCTGTAATGGCAAAGTGACATTGTAATCCAGAGAGATGTTTAGAGAACTGCCATTCATTGATACCAGAATACAGTCATTATAATTTAGTAAATCTATTCATTTCCTTCCATTAGGGCAGAGAGATATTTTAGGGTTTAAATTAATCAACAACAGAAGCAGTAGTCCGGGAACAGGGGAGGGAATTAAACTAGTAAAAAATTTGGTCAATGAGTCTGTGTAAAAACAAAATATGACATACGTATGCTGAAACAGTCAAATACCTTGCTCAGACATTCTCTTAAAAAGGGTGCATGTGGAATATCCTTGCTTGATCAGTACGATATTTCTTTCTGAAACTGAGTTACACATAATATAGATTTCAAAAGGCAAAAAGCATACTACTATTGCAAACAAATTATTTCAAAAGATAATGTTTGTTCTTCCTTGTTCAGTTGTTTTTTTGGTAATGTCTGAACACAAAAATAAATTTGAGTACCACAAAGCTTTTCTCCCCTCCTTACTACCCCACCTACATTTTTAAAGTTAATTCACTAGTATTTCTTTGTATGTATTTATATGCACACCCATGCACTTAGATATTCTCACAGCTTTACTTTGTGTCATTTTCAGATTCTTAGAAATTAGCCCAAAGCACCTCTGAAAACAAACTCATAAGCCTGAATGTATATATTTTTTTAGAAGACATGAAGAAAGTAAAAGTTCCTGCCCCAAATGATTATTAGCAGTAACAAATGGCCTGTCTGCATTCTCTTTCAGCTATAGATCGCAGTACATCTTATAAGCAGTCATTTAGTTTTGTAACACCCTGACAACGTAGTACAATATTACCATTCCCATTTTATAGATGAGAAGAACCAAGGCAGAACGATTAAACAAGTCACCCAAAGTTATACAAGGTCTGGGGCAGAGCCAGGAATAGAATCAAAGTCTCTTGAGTCCCTGACCTTCATATTAAACACAAGATCATCCTCCCTCTGTTTCTAGTTAGAGCATTCAATTCACCCCATCTGGTGTGCATGTGTAATTTGTACCGGAGGGGTAATTCATCCCTAGAGGAGGGCAGGCGGGGCTTGCAAGGGGTGTCAGCTGTGAGCGCAAAATTTGCATAGCCTGAACATTCATCGAAATGAGAATTTCTCCCAAGGAGCATCGCTGGCAAACACATAAAAAGGGGCAATGCAAAATTCTGTTTAGACATCTCTAAGCTTTTAGAAGGTGATTTTCCTCAACTGTTTTCTTCCTTTGATTGCAAAGCTAAAAATGAAGTTTATCCCTCAATAACCTCAGCTTTCATTTACTATCTTGAAACTGTCATTCGGTGTTTGGGACATGTGATTGTTTAACATCTTCTTCTTAACCCTGCAGGGGACAAGCTGTTGATGGTGAGTGTGTGGTGATAGAACCAATCCTTTATGTGGCCTTCACATGCTTAATTAGCCAGTGTGGAAAGAATGCCTCTCAGCTACCAGTGGCATCATTGGAGCTCAGTAGTGTTCCTTCCAAAGGAGTACTAAAGATTGAAAAGGAATAATTGCAATAACATTAAGGAGAACCTCAAGTTATACGTGTGTGTGTGCATGCACATACACATGTGTACACAAAAATGTACATATTGTTTGGAAATTATATAAGACTTCCCACTTCATGTTTTAAGAAAACCTGCCTGGAAACAGAGGAATTGTTTGTTAGTTCATTGACAACTGAATTGATTATTGTTTCTTTTCACAGCACCGATTAGGAGACCAAACTGATCTAATGTGGTAGGTTGTCCTGGGAAGATTCCCAACCAGATGGTTCAAACTCAGGAACTTCAAATTAGGATAAGAATCCTAACTTTTTGATAGTTATCTAAAATGAACTATGAAACTTGTTCAGATTCATCTAGGGCTAAAAATTAAAAGTAAGCATTAGCAAAAGGTGGACCTGTCCACTGTGAACCTGAAACATTTTGGTTTCTGCACTTTTTAAATACTAGTCACGAAAATATGGGACTGATTCTGCTCTCTCATCAGTTCACTGACGATGTAATCCTGCTGTCATCAAGAGCTTTCCTCCAGATTTATGTCACTGTATGAAAGTGGGAAGAGAATCAGGCTCAGTATCTGTTCTTAGGGCAAAAAGCAAGGTAATTTGATTTGTTTTTTTGGCATTATGACAAGCAGTGTCACTCACTTAAGTGCATACGTTTTACAGTAGTATTGGGCCATTTCCTGCTAGAAGTCAATGAGTGTTTTCCACATCACTTCAGTAGTCAATAGACTCATATTTGCTTTAATATTTTTCTTTCCCAGGGGAGCAAACCACTTCTGGTGACTTCCCCTAAGGGGTCTAATCAAGCAAACTGTTATTGACAATGTGCTTTTCTGAGTTTGGCCCTTAGCAACACAGAGCAGGAGCTGAGAGTGGCTGGAGGGCAGAGGAGTCTCCCCTCGCCTGTGTGGAGCTGCCAAGTCCTCGCCCGTCTTGCAAACCTGTGATATGATCTGCGTGATCCAGGTGTGCGCAGAGGGTACAAAATATGCCTTCAGCCTCCTTCAGTACCTTGGTAGAGACTTCAGTTTGTTATTCCGTTGCTGACCAAGATCACCTCTAAAAGGGTGTCTCAGAGACATAACACTTTTGGGGGCCAGTGCCTAAATGGGTGAAGATGGTACATTCACCCCTTTCTCTTCCCCATTCGCAGCCTTTCCCTGGATCAATAACTGTGCAGAGAGATCTGCAGTAACCCCTGTTCAGGCACAGATTTCTTCAGAAGAGATGGAGTTACTCACATGAGTAAAGCTAAGCTGGATCAGGCCCAAATTTAGTATTAAATCCTGGCAGTTCCAGAACTGTAGCTTTAACAAGGCTTATTTGAGATGAAGGCACATTTTTCAGTGCTCATAACAGCAGCAAGATTCTTATTATACAACATTTAAAAGCAATAATTTCTGCAGATTTAACCTCATAGATTTTCTAATACAATAAAATTAAATTTAAAAAACCCTGAATGCAGCAGATATAACCCCTTCATGTGCAATTAGCAAATTTTAAATAGAAACTTTAATATTAACATTATTCTTTATGCCTCGATGAGTGGAATATTATTTAAATTGATATGACATAAGAGGATATAAATAATTCCTAAGTGTAGATCTAAACTAGAATTTCAGACCATATTGAAATGGCAAAACATTATCAATTCCCTATTTGCCAATGTATCATTCATTACAAGCCTGATGACACATTTTTTTCAAAGAGATTAAATTAGCATTAGAGTGCTGATAAACATTATGAATAAATACAAAAAGCTATTCTGAAAATCCGGTGTAACATAAAATAAATGCTTATGCTCCACCAAATTTCATCTTCTTTCTAGTAGCTGAGAAAGCGTTGCAAGCAGACACATAAGTTGAGAGTGAACTGCAGCTTTCTTCACTGCAATAAAAATATAAACATATTAAAAACTGGAAATGTAATTTAAATAAGGACAATTCTTTATTCCAAATAAACTTATAGTTCATAATAGAGAGAATTATGATTGACATTTTTACTAAGGAAAATGAACTAAAAGGGTTTTCTGTGCTGCTTTCTACAAGTTATATGAAATAGTTGTTTTCTCTTCCACATGGTATAAGAGTAAACCTATAAAGTCATGACAATCTATGACCAGAAAAAGCCCTATGATCCACATATATTTTTTATCAAAGCAGTAAGGTCAGCCAGAGAAGATCAGATGTATTGCAGTCTGAGTAGTTACTTTCCATTGACTGCTTTTCTTCAAAATTCCAGGATTTTTTTTTATTTTTTTTTTTTTCCCCTAGGTACTTCAGCAAGAAATATACAGCTAATGAATATTTTTTTTCCTGTGTGGTGACAACACATCCAGCAGGTACCAGACCTGTGTAATTTTTATGCAAAGTCACTTTGGGCTACAAGACTTGTAGATCATCAAAGTGAGTAGTTTAGGGTATAAATCCAACAATCCTTTGCCAAAATTCCCTGTAAATTCAGTAGAGTTAGTCTTTTGCAAAATGACATTTGATTGCTGCTTCTTATTAAGCAGATAAGAAGTAAATGACAAGGGTCAGTAATTACCTAAAACTTCCTCTCTTCAAGTTGCTTAACAAGGAAGTTTATCTGAGTGAGGAAAACAATGTCTTGCCTAAAGTTTCTCCCTCTATTTCCCACAGTGGTCTTTAGAAAGCTAGAATACATTTCCCTTCCCAAGACTATCAAGGCAGAATAATTAACCCATGGTGCAGTTCAAGATTGCCTGATAACTACGGCTATAAAATACACATAGCCTAATATTCTCTCTGACACTTGAAGCTCATTTTCCCCTTATCCTCTATTCAAGTTTAGAACTTTGCCCATTTCATTTTTAAGGTTACGTTACAACCCAGTTTCCTGTTTGGTGTCATTTTTTGGTAAAAAATCCACTTTTCAAAGTTCTTCAAAACATGAATCACCTGCAATAGACCACACCCAGGTCACAACATGAGAAGGAGAGTGAAGAATTGCTCTCAACAGATCTTGCCTCACCAATAGTGCTGAATGATATGTTGTTTGATGTGACAGACAGCTCAGGTACATGGTTCACCCCTGTGACAGTAAGGCCAGGCATGCACACAGGTTCTTATCTCCCTAATAATTACATTGCAAATCACCCGTGCCTTAAACTCTTCATGAAATTCTAAATGCTTGTAATTCCATGACCTTGCCATCATAAATTCTTACAGGGCCCATGGCCAAGTCTTAACCAAGAGTAAATTACCAGAACAGTAATGAAGTTGACAGAGATGTACTGAATGGACAGAGTTAGTATCTCTTGGAATTTGCAAGTGAAAATAACTTAAAAGAAAAGAAATGAATGTCAAAAGAAATATGTAGGTTAACATGGGACTTTAAAGATTAACAGAAAGAAGAGAGTCTCACACGGAAACAACAGAGAGAGAGAGGAAGAAGGAGGGAGAGAAGAAGGCCCAGGATTGGGAGACCTGAGAACCCAGACTTCCTTCTGGCTGTTCGTATATAACTTCGAGGGTTCAAAAACAAAACACAGAACACTTGCCTCAGTTTAGTTTATCCATGAGTTAAATCACAATGCTAATATCAGAATCATAGAATCATAGAATGGTTTGGTTGGAAGAGACATTAAAGATCATCCAGTTCCAACCCCTGGCATGGGCAGACACACCTTACACTAGAGCAGGTTGCTCAAAGCCTCATCCATTCTGGCCTTGAACATTTCCAAGGAGGCAGCATCCACAGCTTCTCTGCGCAATCCCTTCCAGACTCTTCTCATAGGAGAGATGCTCCAGCACTCTCATCATCTTCGTGGCCCTCCTCTGGACTTGTTCCAACAGTTCCATGTCATTCTTGTGTTGGGGGCCTCAAAGCTGCATGTAGGTTCTCACGAGATTGGAGTGGAGAGGGAGAATCACCTCCCTCGACCTGCTGGTCACACTGCTTTTGCTGCAGCCCAGGACACGGTTGGCATTCTGGGCTGCAGACGCACATTGCTGGGTCATATTGAGCTTCTCATCAACCAATCAGCACTCCCAAGTCCTTCTCCTCAGAGTTGCTCTAATACATTCTGCAACCAGCCTGTATTTGTGCTTGGGGTTGCCC
>NW_009608076.1:0-302 GCF_000690535.1 Cariama cristata
GTTGTTTGTCAGGCAGGACAGGACTGTAAGAGTAATTGGGGGTATTTGCTTATGTGAATTCAGCGATGGAGGTCTCTCGTGGGGAGGTTTCCTCAGTGGGAGAGGGTGCGCATCGCAAACCTGGTGTCCCGGAGCGGGCTGGGTGCGTGTGACAGCACCCAACGCCCCGGGAGCAGGGTGATGTGTGCCGGGGTGACGAGGCGGTCCCGCTGTGGAGGGGAGCGGGGCGACGAGGAAGCGCTCGGCAGCCGGTCGTGTTCCCGAGATGGGTGAACCGGACGGTCCCCAGGGCACAAACACCC
>NW_009608076.1:525-922 GCF_000690535.1 Cariama cristata
CAGAACACCCAGCTCAAGCGGTTCATCCAGGTAGCGCCTGCTTGCACACCCCAGGGACGGGATGGGATGGGAGGGGAGGGGACAGTCCCCGCTGCCCAGGAGGGGGACATCGTTGCTGTTCCTTGGGGTCCGAGTGAGACTCTCTGCCCAAATAAGCCAGGGAATGGAGATGTTTTGCACCCTCCGGGCAGGGCAGGGGAGCCCTGGAGAACCCGGTGTTCCTCGGCTGGCAGGGGGAGAAGGGCTGGGTCCTGTTTTCCGTTTGGGGTATCAGGGTATGGCGTGGTGGCAGCTCCGGCTCTGGAGTGGCCCGGTTGAATTGTCCTGGGCGTCACGGTGTGAGAAGGGGGTTTGTAGAAGGCTAGGGGGATGAGGACCGAGAGGGTGGGCATCGACG
>NW_009608077.1:0-27226 GCF_000690535.1 Cariama cristata
AGCGGGCGGGAGTTAGTCCTCAGCTCTGGGAGAGCTCTAGCTGTTGCTGTGCTACCTTAAGTTGAATTTCAAAGTAAAAAATAAAATCTGCCTTGTGCTTAACTGCATGCCTTAAATGGGGAATTTTAATAATGTGCCAACAGCAGCAGTTTGGAGTATCTTACTGAGGAAAAGGTCACCGTGCCCATAAGTTATCCTAGCATTTGATCAGTGGACGCTTTTCCAAAGACTTTAAGTCTCATTATTCACTGCTTATAAAGTCACTTGAGATATAAAAAGTCTTTTTATAGTAATGAAAGAACTCCCACAATTAGCCGGAAGGCAGCCATCTATCTTTTTAAAGTACTCGGTTTGGAGGAGAGCAGGAGTTTCAGGCGTCTGTACGTGGATGAATTGTTATGACAGTGATAAGTGCAACGTTCATGTGGTGATGCCAGCCGTGGCTGAGTTCGTGGAAGGCTGGCGGGTTTTTTAGAGGTGAAAGAGAGGCTTTTTTTGTTAGTGGAATGTAGAATATGATTCCCTGAAAAGGATAAAAAGTGACGACAAGTTATTTACAGAGTCCTGAAATCTGCCATTCAGCCTCCTCTGTTATTCTTTGGGAAGTGCAGATGATTAAAGAATGTCATTAATTTGATCTCCTAAAACTTTAATGGCAACTACATTGTGAAGTGCCTCTTCCGTGAGAAAAATACACACCCTGGGAGAGAAATTGGAGAGTGAGGTTGTGGTAGAGCAGAGACACCATGAAGTTCACAGGAGAATAGAGCATTTAGTGCAGGGACTCAGAGATAAAAATTATTTGTTCTGAGCCCACACACTGGCCTTTGATTGTATTTTTCCGCACCATCAAAGGGTTGCTGTATGTGGCAGATCTCATGAGAGATTTATATAATGTCCTATCCACAAATAGAAAAAAGTTTGCAATGATTAATGTAATAAATGATGGTCTAATTATATCAAGAAGTAACTCCATGTATTTTATGCATGCCACAGCTAGTTTAGTCTTTATTGCCCTCAGGCAGAATCCTAATATCATCAGAAAAACTGTTTGTCAATATTAAAAGCAATTTACATAGTAAATACACTCCAGCCTTGCTTGTCACATCACCGCCTGGGTTCGCTGAGCACTGGTGGGGGTACTGGGAGGTGCTGGTGAAGGCAGACCCCGGCGGTGCTCAGACTACCCGGCTGTCACCGTGGGAGGATGACAAGTGCCAGCGTTCCCAGCCTGCGGGAAGGGGACCGGTTCAGCGGGAGGGCTTCATGGAGGAGGGCCCAGGAAAGGAAAGGTCGGGGGTGGTGGAATCGGCCGGCATGAGGGAAAGGAGACCCTGGGGAGCAGAGGAGGGTCCGCACTGAAAGAAGAAGGCAGAGCGAGAAGAGCAGACAGCCGGAGAGAGGAGAGACGAGAGAGAGCAGAGGTAGCAAAGCAAGGGAGAGGAGAATGAGACTGGGAATACCAGCTGGAAGAGAACACTAGACAGACGGCCATAGCAAGTAGTAGCAGGTCTGCTGGGCAGGTCGAGGGAGTCAGAAAAGGAGAATAACAACTGCTCACAAATGCATGTCTACCAGTACTTGCCTGTGGGCAGCTCACTGTGAAACTAATGCAGTGATTCTTAAATTTAATTTGGTGGTTTAGTTTCACTTACAAACCAAGAGAATTGCATGTAACACAAACCAAGAGAACTGCAGATAACAATACTATGTTCTGTCTTTCAAAACTCAAGTGAATCTTTTCTGAGCCGTTGCTGTGCTTTCTGAACTGTGCTTTCCAAGCTGAGCTTTCTGAGCTGTTCTGATGTTGCTGAAGAGCAGCACTAAAGGACTTGAAAGGATCTGTGTGAGATGTGTATTGCAGTAACGTGCAGTGAGGAGGTGGAGCGGGTATTCTCCAGTTACGCAGACTGCCAAGCCTCATGTTATGAAGTGCTGGAATTCAGGACGCGTTTTGGCCGTGGATTAAAACTGCTAGGTCAGTAATGCTTTTAAACTTGTTGGAGCAGGCATAGTTATCCTGGAGGTGTGAATTGTAGCATCCAAGTGTTTTCTGAAATATATCCCAAGGTGAGGGCCCAGATCCACAAAGAGACTTCAGGCATGGAAATGTCAGGAGTCTTTCAGGGTAGACTTTTCCACACGCTGGTAGAGGAGATTGAAATGCTGAAAGGCATTTGTGGTGAACGATGGTTGTGCCTAACCAACCCAGCCATCTGGAAGCAGGCTATAGGTGTGCATCTAAAACACCATCCCTTTCCTATACTCAATACCTGAAATGCAGCTAGGCAGTCAATAAATTTGGGATTTAAAACCTCAACCCCCCTCCTAAAGATTGGGGAGGAACCTTCAGTGATTTCTTTGCTTACAATGGACTTGGCTTTTCTTTCAAAACATGGAGCACAATTCTGCACGCCAAGTTTTGGGAGATGCTTCTTGTAGTAGCGATTTTGTTTTAGTTAGAGATGACTGGGTAGAGAAGGCAAAGAGAAAACGATACTGAACAAGAGTTTGCATTTATTGGAGAACCAAAGTTGCACAAGCACTTCTATATTTGTTACCTTGCTCACTAGCTTGATGTAGTTTACTGCAGTTGTGATAAGAACTATTTCTCCATTCCCTGTATATCTGCCTGGGGCACTTTTTCCAATCCAGTTTAAAAATCTTTTGAATTCCCTAGGATAGCTTGTTAGACAATACTTCCAGGCAGCATCCAGCTCTTTACTGGGGTCTTTTGGGGATGTGTCATGTTCTTCATGGAGAGGAACTGCAGCTGTCGGACCTGCCCACAGATGGACTGATGGCAGCAGACAACGCTGACAAAATCCGGCATCATCTTGAGGTCGATTGAAAGAGGGGTGCTTTTTTCTGGCAGCTGCTGTTTAGATAATCAAAATTTCCAAGACGTCCCTGGGTCTCCCTCTGGAAGGAAACCTTACAGAGTGGAAATAGGTGTATTTCTATGTTTTCCTACTTTTTGTAGCATTTATTTTGTCTTGCTTAGATTAAGGCTTAGCCATAGGCTTTTCAACCACAGTAGATTTCTGCTAAATACTGGGAAATGGAAGTGGTGCTGGGTACGCATAGGAAGATGCACAGAAGGCTGCAGTATCAGCTACACAAATTATCAAACAGGACAATCCTCAGCTCTACAGGTAATGGAGATGTAATTCTCGTTACAAGCCTGTGGTTCAGCCTGAGGGAAGCAGCCAGAGCCTGCGTGTTCAGCAGCTTGTGTAACTTTTAGGAGGGATGACAAGATCTCGCGGTCAGGGCAACAAAAGGATCAAATGGGAGCAAGCGTCACTTAACTCATCTGGCTAAGGAAGAGGAGATGTCGTTAACCAGCATAATAAAAGTTGTCCCTTTACTGAACTTGCGTGAACCCTGACTGAGAGGGGAGTATTGGGTAATGGCTGAATTTGCAACCTTTCCGATTAACTTGCAGAAGAAATCCAGCTTAGTGCTGAACTGTGACCTGAAAGGTCAGTGTGTCAAATGCCCTTTCTGTAGATGAGCTATCACGTTTGCATTAGCAGAAGAGTTGCAGTGTCCTCTCCAGCACGTGTGTCACTGGCAGCTCACATGTCCTGTGCCTCCCTGTCCTGCCCGGGGACCCTCGCAGCTGGCGACCCTCGGCCATGGAAGTTTTCTAGAGTCGGTATGCGCTGAAAGCTGTAAGTCTGGGAGGAAGGTGGTACGTGTTTGTTCTTTTTCTGTGGCTTGCAGTTAGAGAGGGCTCAAATGCCTGTCCTAAAGAAGGACTGGTCAAACTAAGGGACAGCGTTCAATCCTTTGTGCTAGTTTGCTGTCCAAGGATGCACCCAGGGTGTGGTAGCATGGAGGTGTTTAGGGCGAGGGACCGGAGGTGCAGAGTGCTGCGATGAGAGCGGGTTTAGCAGCTGTCAGGTCAGAGGCATCTTCTGCCTGGGTGCTGAAATCTCCTAGGACAGTGAACCTGGTGTGAACTCCATCATCATGTCAGACAGCATCTCTCTCATTTCGCTGGGAAACCCTTATGTCTGGACGTCTCTGCTCTGGCAGAACACTCTGGTTATTCTTCTTTTTGCCTTTACTGATTCAACAGGGGGGTCTACAAGGATTTTGCTTCAGCAGAGCTGATCTTAAATTTCAACTTGCGTATGCTGGGTATTTGCTGATGATAGGAGGTTATCTCATGAGCTGCTAATGTGACACCTTTTGTGATGGTTGCATTCACATGACTACACATCTTTTTTTCCCTTTTTCCCTTTTTCTCTTAATATGGAGGAAGTAAAGACTACAGGAAACACAATATTTCTGGCCCTCTTGATTCGAAAACTCTAACTGGTGTTAAATTATCAAGAGCAGAAGAGTGTTAGAAGACAAGGCTATTTCATTTCTCAGTCACAGGCACTTAAATCCTGGAGGCAGCCTTCATCGAAGGACTGATTGTTCTTTTTTTTTTTTTTTAGAAGACAAAGCACAGGGATACCTTAACAACCATTTGCCTACGTTTTTTTTATAGTCACTGTTTTATTATTTAGTACTGTCCCTCCTTCCTTCTCTGCTGTCTGCCTCTGTGTGAGTGGGAATAAGCCTATGTACAGTGGTGCTGGCATTCGAAGTGGCAGCTGGCCAACGTCAGTTGATTTGTGCATGAAAGACAAAGCCTGTTTGCTTGTTTATTTTCTGATGCTGATGAAGTTTTGCATGTGGCTGGATTTAGAGCAAGAATCTAAAGGGGATGGCCAGGATCCAGGCAGTGGCCACCAGTCACTCTGGGGGAGATGATGACAAGTGGCCCAGACTTTGCGGTGTGTCCAAAAGTCGGGGCTAGAGTGTTCATTAAACAGAAGCTTAATCAAACAGGGCAGGAGGATGGGTTACATGAGAAAAGATATATTCTTTACTTAACATTCACAACTTGCTTGTGGATTAATTAGCCCATCTGCTACAACAAATGTATTCCCATGTCTTTGTGTTGACTGGTAAAAGTGACTGATTTCTCTATCCACTTAAAATAGTACCCTGGATTCCACTGAAAGTAACCTTTCCGGGGCAAGGAATTTATTTAATCATCCGCTAAGAACCTGTAAGTGGCTTGCTGTAAATAAGTGCTCGGCTGTCTACGGCTCCCCGGGTAACTATATGTGAGTTGTAACTTGGGGGATAATGCAGGAGGCAGAAAACCCTTAAAGAAGCTACGTGAAGAGAGCTTCCAACCCCATCTGTAGTATTGGCTTTAGGTTTTAAAATAAATTCTCTCTTCCCAGCCCCAAGTGGGCAGGACATCTGCCAGCATAGAGTAATTCAGCTATAGATTTTCTTCTGAGAAAGGCAGCATTCATAAATTAGGTGACCTTTATGCAGATCGACAAAGTGCATTAATGAACTTCAAGTGACAATTTAAACAAGTATTGGGTGTCTGAAGTGCTTGTATTTCATAAGAAACCAACATAAAGGATGGAATGTTTTTAAAGTCTTTAAATTAAATAGGCATTTAAATGAAAATAGAGTTCAGCCATAGGTTCCCAGGATAAATGAAAAAGTGTATCTTTTGTGATTTTTCACACTCATGTAATTTTAAAACATTATTATTCTTTAGAAATAAAATTTGCATGTAAATGGCATTGTTGTGAATTTGTGTCTATTTCCTCAGAATAAGTGGTAAGTATTGACTGATGTGAATAAACAGAGCTTCTGGTTTCCCCAAAAAATCTAATAATATATTTTGTATGCTATCCAAATATCTTTTTGCTTTGCTGACGCTGATCTGTGATAAAATGGTCAGCATGTGCCAAAACCCATGTGGTTCAGCTGGGATACAGAAGGACTGAATAGGGGAAAAAATTGATAGAGTGCTATGTGGTATTTATTCCCAAGCATGTGCTTTTGGGAGAAACACCATATAGTTATCAGAAACTTAAAAAGTATTAAGAGGGTTTTGGGAGGCAGGAAAGTAGTTTTTCTGTTCCTAGGGCCTTAGGAATGAGAGTTACTCTGAGGGCCCATAGGACGCTCTTGTTACAAAAACTGCAGAAACTGTGGAAAATTGTGTCCTTGATAGGATCTGAGTTAGAAGCAAGAATGAAGCAGAGGCTGGAACTGAAGAGTGACTGGAAGACCCAGACTTGAAGCTTTATCTCTAATTGCCTCTATTAGACGGGACTGAGTCTGAACACCCTGACCGTATAACTTGTGCTGTTGGAGAGGGTTTGCAGAAGCTCAGTCCCTGGGGAAATTTATTTTATTTTCTTATCTCATAACTTGTTCTTTGACTGTTCTGGCCCTTCCTCTTGTATACCACTGATATTTTTCCATGTAACCTAGATTAACGTAACCCAAGGTTATCATTTGATGGATGATAATTTAAACAGTAAAATCTTAACGTAAAATCTTAACATAAAATCTTAACATTTTTCACTTCAGTCATCAGAGAAACCATTCATACTCATTAATCTTTGGTGACCAAGCTAGCAGCTGTTCATATGACTTGATCATAGTCTAGGCTGCGGTGGTGTGGTACTTCTGGGGATCCCAGGCATTCAGCACAGGGAGTTTTGAGCTTTTTTACGTATAGAAAACTGTCAAATAATTTCTCGGCTTCTCATCACCACAGACAGCATCAGGGCTAGCTAGAAACACCAACTAACCTTTGCATTGGTGGCTATGCTACAATGTGGTTATTTTGCATGTCTTCGTGAATACCACGGCAGTGAAAGTGCCGCTTCTTTGGAAGTTGTGTCAGAGGAAAGCTGGTTCTTCCTTGTACTCAAGCACATACTCTGGAAATGTATTGAGTTGATATATACTTGTAATTAATGGTCAACGGTATCATAGCCATCCAGATAAATAGACAGGACTGTGGTTGGATGTGTTGCCTCAAATATGACATTGTTAATTGCAATTGCTTCTCCTGACAGGCTTAAAAATGATACCGAAGGCTGCTGAATGGCTCTTTTGAGTTTGCTGACCTTGTTCTTGTTTGCATGCTTTTCCTTTTTGACAAGAAAGTTCCAAGAATTTCTTGAATGAGAGAGTGATGGGGCAAAGAAATTTTGGGTTCAACCAGGATTTGCAGGCACTGGGGAAAAGTCAGTTATGGGATCTGTCCCATTTCTGGGGAGAGTTTAGACTTAGTTCATTAAGCGGAAGTTTTACAACTTCATTGTCTATACAACAAAGTTAATTTGAGCAAGAACTTGCAGTAGAATCGTATTTCTGATTTGCTGCCAGTGTAGAGATTTTCCTAGGGATATAAATTTTAATCAGGTTTTGGTACCCTCAGATATTCACATTTCTTAATAGAAAACCCTGCCATTCTACCCCAGCACAGGATAATCTCATCTCCACAGTAGCTCACAACAGTTAGGTCCTGGGCAGCAGTCAACAGCAGTCCCATTGCTCTGGAAACAGCAGAATGGTATTTTCTGTGTTGCACAGCCCCTCTGTCCAAGACTGCCATTGACAAATTAGCCCTCATATTTTGTAGTGGGCTGCTGCTTGGGAATTTTGGCCTACACACCTGAATTCATGTGAATTTAGCATCACCCGGCCTTGCAGTTACCTTTTTTCATACCCTAAGACCTCATCTAGACTGGGAGGATTTTGCTGCTTTCCTGTAGTAGAGAGAAACCTTGCCACAGGCTTTTAGTTTTGCCAAGCTATGGTGCATTTGCAGCATAATTTTCTCTGGTTTATTATTCATCTGTTCATAGCAAATTATTTCTTCAGTTTGTTTGATTTAGATTTCTCTTTCCTTAAAAGAGCAGCGGCTGCCTGTGTTAGCCAAATCTTCATATCTTTGATCTTAATGATTGTATAATGGCCATAGCAGATAAGTGACAAAACATTGAAAATTGGCCTTGTTTCTTTTTAAGCATCAGAGACATGTTTATTGACATCTGCATTAATAACAATGCGGTGCCAGAAATCCTTTAAAACAGTTGCATGCCACAGAAAATGCTGAAATTGAAACTTAAAGGCACCCCTCCTTTTTTATTTGTATTTTATGAGGTGAATAAAATAGCAGAGAAATAATTTTGAACGTTGTTTCTAAATACTTCAGTTTCTTTGCTGTGTTGAGATTCAACTGGGACAGTTATGGAAGAGTTCAAACCATTTCTAATTTCTAGCAGAGATTAAAGAATTTATTTCTCCTCCTACCTTTATCTTCACTCTTGCATGGATGCCAGAATAAGGTCCAGTCAATGTCAGCACGTGGCTCGATGTACAACACAAATAATTCATCCCTCTATATATTACAACCATATTTTATGCTGCCTTTTCTCTTGTGAGTAACCTTTGCTATCTTTTTCTGTTTTTCTCTAGGTCAATGGGAAGGACCTCTCCAAGGCCACTCACGAAGAGGCAGTGGAAGCTTTTCGCAATGCCAAGGAGCCAATTGTAGTTCAGGTTTTACGACGAGCCCCAGTTAGCAAAGCTCATGGTAGCTGTCAGGATGTTCGGCTTGTGGATGCCAGCACTCAGACTGACATCACTTTCGAGCACATTATGGCTCTGGCCAAACTAAGGCCTTCCACACCACCAGTTCCTGATATCTGCCCTTTTCTACTTTCAGACAGGTATGATTTGTCTTCTCCTGCTGTTTACCTGTGGGGTTGAGGCACTGCAATGGTAGTCTTGTAGTCTTCTCTCGAAAAAGTCTCAGGAACACTTTAAATAAACTATAAATGTCATTGGTAACCACTGTCCCATTCAGGCTTCAGTGATGGTTTTCCTAAACTCTGCTCATGCATTAGAGCGACAGGAAGAAATCCTGACCATGTTTACTTTGTGTTCATGTGTTTGTTTATCCAAAGCTAAGCTCTAGTCAAGAAGAAAAACACTTCCGTGTTCCAAAGTACCAAAAAGGCTTCTTCAAACCTAGAAAGAGCTGTCTTGTTGCTTTCTGTTCTTCCAAATTTCTTAGCAAAAAATTAAGGAAACAAATTATTTAATTTAAAGGTACCCTTATCAAAAGCAAAACAATTCCAAAAATGTAGAGATCAAAAGTACAATTTCACCTGTCATACGGCAAACGCTACGAATTAAATTATCCCTCAATTGAATTCTTTGAAAGTGAATTGAATGCAAACACTGGCAGGTGGTGCTTACACAAAAATAGGGTGTAGGCTTCTTCCTCCTTGGAATCCGCCTCATGAGTAACATCATCCAGTGGTTGACCCTTGCCCTCTGTCTGGGGCCACCAAAACTGTGACAGCCCTGGGGCTTTTCCATTGACTTCCTGGCATGCCGTGCATCTCTTGATGCTAATGGAGAACATAGCATTTTTGCCTTGGATGTAGCTCCGTTTTAGAAGTTCTAGGTAAGCTGGGTAGATGATTATCTCAGAGAGGACTTGCCAGCCAAATGCAGGATCGAGCCTGCCACTTACTGCTGCACAGCTAGGAACACGGTACGTGTGTATTTTGGAGCTGTCGCTGGATATTACTAAACTGTGTGCTACTGTGATTGAAGATCCCATACCCTCAGCATGGGGAAAAGTTTCCTACCTCTGCTAAGACAGATCCACACTGGGTGCTGCATGGTTTGGAGTCAACCTTGGGTCTAAGGCTGTACCTAAGTGCACATCGTAAAGACCCCATTCTTTGTGCTCCAAGCCCGTTTAACAGTGCAGTTTACTGACGTTTTTAAGTGTGCAGTTACTCAAATGCACCTCCTCACCCTGTTATCACTTTAACAGAAGAGGGTAATGCAAGTTGTTTTATGAGAGTGCTTGAACAATTTGTGAGCCTGGTGTGGGTTGTAGATTGAGGACATTCAAGACTTTATAACCAGATAATTTGTGAGCTGCCCGCAGCCATGACGCAGCATGTGAATCTGAGGTTAGGTACCTTTATGACCATAAGGAATCCCAAATTGTTCCAATTAAGTAGTTTGGCCCAAAACAGACCCTTTTGAGAAATCACTCTGTGTAAATCTGACAAAAGATGAACGCAGCAAAATGAGTTCAGCCAGAGTATGAGCTTTTGAAAAGAAAACAGCCCATGCTGCTTCTTCGTACAGTTCCTTTCAGGCTGTCGGGCCATTCAGAGTAGCATTCCAGAGATGAGAAAACTACAGAGAAGGAGGGGGGGTGTGTGTTATCACTTTTTAATTTTAAAAAACCTATTGTCTCATCTGCTTTGTTCCACATAGCTGCCATTCTCTTCACCCAGTGGAGCATGAATTTTATGAAGGTAATGAGTATCTTTCCAGCCTGCCTGCAGATGCAGATAGAGCAGAGGACTTTGAGTATGAGGTAAGATCTCTGGCACGCTGCAGCCTCTCCTCCTGTTATTACAGGTACCGTATTTGCACAGCTGATAGCAGGCTCCTCTGAGAAAAAAATAAGAGTAGGAATACTTCTTAAAAAATCATGACCCAAGATTATTTTATTTTGTACCTGTGTCATGTCACAGGCTTTACTGGGGTTAGGCTACACACGTGAAACGTGAAAGCAGAATTCTGCAGTGGGTGGCTACATACAAGTGCAGGAGGCTTATTAAACATGTTCCCTCTTTGTGCAGCAGAGCCTGTAATTCAGGTGCTTTGCTTTTGCAGTTTTAACACTTTAAAGCAAGCCTTTCCAAAATGAAAAATGGTAACTGTAAGCTTAATTGCTTTTTTTTCCACCTAATTTTAAGAATTAATTTGCCTTGTATCTCATGCCTTAGGGATCAGTCTTCCAGGTACTTGGGTGTGTACTTGAGTGTTTGTAAGATCAGGCTACGACTTTGAAAATGAATGTAATTTCTGTTACTTTCTCTTTGATATTTGACATTGTAAGTATTGAAATTATAAGAAATTGTGCTCTGTACCACAAATCTTCCTTTGCTGTTAATGCATTGTACTCTCCAGCAACAAGGGTGGATGTTCTTCTGAGTCACTGGAAAATCATTATGTGAGGCTTCCCTAAATGATAACATGTGATTGGTTGCTCTTCATTAGATTTTCATTTTAATATCTAAATAGCCTTCTTGCTGGCCAGTCATTAGCTTTTCCTGTTCTCCACTATCATCCAGTAACAAAATATTTGTAGGGACAGGTATAAGAAGCAGATGGTGCTTTTTATTATTAAACAGTGCTGAGTCTTTGCATAAGTTCAAGTTACTGTATTTTAAATAAGAGTGATTATAAATAATTAAATATCTTTAATACAAGAGTAAAAATATCCTATCCTTCTGTTTGCTCTACCTTAAGAAACCTTTTTAAAGGTTTCATATAACTGGTTGACATTTGGAAATGAAATGAGTGGCAAAGGCTTCGGCAAATATGCAGTGTGTTCACTTTTATCGTGTCTTTAGCAGCTAAGATGCTCTATTGTGAGTTCAGCCCATTGTTCTTTTCTTCTAGCAGCCTGGGGAATCTGAAGTTCTTCCCCCAGGAAGCAGAAAAATCAAATAACATCTACTTAGTGAATCTCAATCAGAACAAGCAAACTTTTATTTGAACTCCTCAAAAAATCATTGCTAGGGATTAGTGAAATCATTATTTCTTCCCAGTTGGGTTTTGGTGTGATATCTCACAGCACAAGTGTCTCAGAGCTTAAGTTCTGTTTTGACTCCCCAGGTGTAATATAATATTAAATTTCTCTGCCAAGTCTGTTTATGGTATTTCTTCGTTAAATGTAGTAGAAATTATTTTTCTAGTAATATTTAAATAAGTTAGTAATGTAAGCTTCTGGAAAGAATATTTTAAAAAAATGGTTAGATAACAAGAATTTTCACCATTTAATCAGAATATTGGTGACATTTTAAAATACTAGCAGTTTTGAAAGACCCTTCCTGATGGAATCAGGTCCTCTTTATGACCATTATTAATCCCTAACAATAGCTGGCATAAGTATTGTGACAAAATGCTTGGGCAGGTTCTCAGTTGCCTGTAATCCCTACTAATCACACCATCATAGTCATTAATTTGCTGTCAGCTGTGGTTCAGTTGCCCAAGGCAAATTCATTGAGTGACTGAAATAAAGTATATTTCATGTGAAATTTAAATAGGGAAGGAACTGTCTAGCTTCCTTTGAGGAGAATGCTTTCTACTAGCTATGAAAGTTTTTGAAGGATAAACAAGAACATCTTGGAGCCTTTAACTTGCAGAGCTCTAAACATGAAAGACATTCCCAAAATTTAAACCTGTATGCTAATGTTATGGTTTAGGTTACTCATTGGTTGTATTATTTGTTATTGCAGGTCCTTATAGGATGTTATTAGGTTCCCTTGCTGTAACTAGGTAGCTGGAAGAATTGAGAGCATTGCCCCCAGAGATACGTATCTCCATCCAAAAATAGGTCTCATAAAGGACAGAGTCAAGAGGGATTCGCTAGCTGCTGTTGCCGATCCAGGGGAGAAGCAGCAGGACGGTGCGGGGAGCAGAGGCTGTGGGCCAGTGCTGTCAAGGTCTCTACAACAGTACTGGCTTAGGTGTACCCTGCCGTGGCCGCTCAGGCCCACCCTTGCCTTGACGTTTTCTGGCCCCTCAGTTATGCCAGCGTTACTTTTTGTGAAACAGATGTGAGAAGTAATCCAATTTTTTTTTAAAATAGATTTTGGGAAGGGTTGTTTTTAACCTAGCCCAGCTGCCTCCAGCATAGCTCCACAAGTTGCTGTGCTGTGGCGGCAGCATCAGGGAAGGAAAAAACACTCAAGCACTTGGGAAGACAGCAACTTATAAAATCAGCATTGTCCATCCACCATGTAAGGCTGAAAGCAGCAAGAAGAGAGGGTGCAGAAGCTCTGGTCATGCCACCCTGCAGGCTGCGGGCTGGGTGGAAAAAGCACGGAATGTTCCCACCGTTTGATTTCTCCTGTGTTTAGGGAAAAGACGCTTCTTGTTATGACAGTGCTTTCTGTAGGAGGATTGTATCAGTGCTCCCTGATTTTGTCATTGGTTTTTTCTTCGAAACGAGTTTCTGGTGTGAACCTTAGCTAACCACACACAGTGAAAAACCTGACTGGTGTCAGGAGTGTGTTCCAGTTTCCAAACTGCACACTAGCATTCCTGTTGTACTAAAAGGAGACAGAGAAGTGGCTCACAGGTCTCCATGGCAAACTTAATAGTTTTTAAATGGATTCAAAGCCAAACCTGGAGATTTCAGAAAGAGACTGAAACAAAATAGTGAGCAGAAGAAGAACTAGAGCAACACCTCATTATTTCCTAGACGTTATTTGTAAGTGAAGAATGCATCAGTTGTGAGACACAAATGCAAAATATTCAGCCAGATTAGGAGGTAAGGAAATAAGATGACTAGCAACTGAGGTGCTGTAGACAAGAATGTTTGCCAAGGGAATGTCCTGGAAAGCTTTGATCAGGTTGGGACTTGCTTACAGATAATGTGCTGGCGTTTAAGTACCTGAGTTAGCACCATAAGAAACAAACAGGAGGATCACATACGATAACCAGCGCTGGGGATATGGACTTATACTTGCCAGTGGATTTGGTAGGATTAGACACTTACAAGACTCTTCTGCTCCATTTGTAAGCTAGAAAAACCCAGTGAGTTGTGCTCAGATTGTCGCAGTGCAATGAACTCAAGTATGAGCCAATTGTCTTGGAAGGATGAACTCCCTGGGAGGCTTGTTAGGCTCCATACAGTACCATACTTTAAACAAATGGCTGAGAAGATGACAAAGCTGGGAGATTGCTGATAGCCAACTTGAGCATCCTTATGTCACTGCTGCAAAACTTGTCCTAAAAGGAATCTGAATTGTTGGTAGATACTGAGGCAGGGGTTGGAGCCAGCATCAGTCAGTGTTCGCAGAAAGAGATCAAAATATTTGCAATTCTGGCATAGCCAGATACCCATGAGAACTTTTAAGATAAAGCAGGAATTGACCAATTTGTAAATGCTCGGTTGGACTTGGAGGCAATATTGCCGAAAGAGAGCCAAAGATATTGAGGACAAACCCACCCAGTCTGGCTGTGAGTGGCTGTTGTGCTGCTGGAGTTACATCACGTGACATTAGAGTATACATCACACTCCCTGGTACCAAAGAGGGGAAAGGACTAAAAGCATCACAGCCCCTAGTAAATCTGGGTTAAACCTGGCTCTAAAATTTGTCCTTGTAAGAAGAACAGAGGATACTGGTGCTGGAGAGGAGTAAATAAGCTGATGGATGTGCACTTTTTTAATAACATTTCTGAACTTACTATACAGGAGAGAGAAACATCATATACTTGGTTTGGAAAGTTGGCAGTAATACAGAAATTAAGGTGACAAAGTCTCTTAAATGGTGGAACAGTGAAAAAATAGATTAAAAAAAGCCCAAAGAATGTTGTCAAGACAAAGCTGGACAAAAGAGAGGGTCGCTGATGTCTGGTCCTACATCAGTCTGAGGAGACTGCCTTTCAATAAGCGGGGCAGAAGAAAATAAGATGCTACAAGCAGACACAAGCAGGTAGTGTTGTTTAGTCAACAGATCCTTATCCAAGGGCAGAGACCTTCATACCGTCTGTGTACTGAAGTAGCTTTTGAGCAAAAGAAAAATGGGAAGTGATTGGTTTTTACTGTGAGAGCCAATATCTCTGGGGAATTACAGCTTTTAAAATCTCGTATACCTGAGATGGGGATAGTTTCTTATTTCTAGCTGAATGCTTCTTACAAACAGCAAAAGTAAGACATCCTTGAGGAGGAATAGCAGTGGGGCGAGGTAGCTGTTGTTGCATATATGAGGAAGAGTAGGCTGAAGTTTGCTCTCAGAACTGAGGGGTTTTTTTGGAGGGAGATTGGGTGTTAGTTGATGTGGATGTGTGAAGGAGACCAGCATAATTGCCTAAAAGACTTTCCAGCTCTGATTCTTCTCATTTTTAGGCAAAGGCACAAGGGATTGCTTCAGTACAATGACATAGCTTGCAGGAGCCTGGAAAACCACGTCAACAGTCCACCATGCCAGGATTAGCATTTTCAGAGTGAAAAAGGCAGAATGGCAGCTGTTGTGTTAGCCAGCCTGTGGCTGATGACTCCGGTTTTGATGCATGCAAATACTAGTGCTGACAGATTGCGGCAGTATTAAGACCAGTACCTTGGGAGAAGTTACTAAGGGTTGAGTTGACCCTATATGAAATTATGAGGTACTCTGATGCTCTTATGAGGTACTCTGATGAGGAACAGCTGAGGGAGCTGGGGTTGTTTAGTCTGGAGAAGAGGAGGCTGAGGGGAGACCTTATTGCCCTCTACAACTACCTGAAAGGAGGTTGTAGCGAGGTGGGAGTTAGTCTCTTCTCCCCGGTAACTACCAGTAGGACAAGAGGAAACAGTCTCAAGTTGCGCCAGGGGAGGTTCAGGTTGGCTATTAGGAAGAACTTCTTCACTGTAAGAGTTGTTAAGCATTGGAACGGGCTTCCCAGGGAGGTGGTGGAGTCACCATCCCTGGAGGTGTTCAAAAAACGTTTAGATGTGGTGCTTCAAAATATGGTTTAGTGGGTTTAGCGGGCACGGTGGCATTGGGCATACGGTTGGACTTGATGATCTTTAAGGTGCCTTCCAACCATAATGATTCTATGATTCTTCATTTAAGGTCTTAGAAACCATCAAGGTTCTTTATTTTACTTTTTTGCTCAGGAAGTTAGTGCATGTCGCTAAATGAACAGATAACTACGTGAGGCATGTGCAGGTGAAATCTTTCTGTGGTCAGTTTTTATGAAGCCTTTTGTGTCCAGACAATGAGGTCTTGCAGGAAACAGCAGCCACAAAAGAGCATAGTATTTTGAGAAAAAGTCATGTGATATTTTTCCCACCTGATGCCTCTGTGAAACTTGGGGCATGAGCTAGAGACTACACACATGCCGTTTTGATTCATCCTGTGCTCTGGAAAACAAGACTTCTGGAAATGAGAAGATTCATATGCAAGTTGCTTAACTCCATCATCAGTATCTCCTCCTAAGTGGAGCAACCTGTGGTGCTCTGAGGGTTGGTTTAATACCTCAGGGCAAAAATGAGTACTCTTAAGTTCATATTCTGCTTTGTAGACCCAAGGGACAGATTTTCAGTCAGAATAAGGAAATAAATGTGTATGTATATGAGTTGAATCTAAGTGCTAATTTATGGTTATGCACAGCCGTTCATTTAAATGTTTTGATAAGTATTTGCACTCATAAATCTGTTAACTGTAAATGTAGATTAGTCCTTTAAATTTACCACTGGCTTGATCCAAACCCACTGAAATTGCTAAG
The DNA here is from genome assembly GCF_000690535.1 of Cariama cristata. NCBI lineage: Eukaryota > Metazoa > Chordata > Aves > Cariamiformes > Cariamidae > Cariama > Cariama cristata. Next base: position 16,159 of record NW_009608077.1, read on the forward strand.
GTTTCCTATGGACCTGAGCATTTCTGGATCAGATGCTGTTGCCTGTTTTCACAAACGACTAAAAACGGGCCTTGAAGAGAGAAAAGCTAGAAAGCTTTGGGAATTGGCCACGAGTAGGGTTTTGTGTAGACCTCACTGAGCACTTGAAAGTCCCACAAGGCAGAATTTTATCCTGTTCTCTTCATTTCTCTTACCATGTCTGAGCATTGCAGCAGATGCAACGCAGCCGTAACGCATTGGTTTACTCTTCCAGTAACACTCATCCCGTTGTGATGAGGGAAAGTATTTCAGGAGGAAGTTCAAAGTTCCCGTTTCTGTGACATAACGCTTTTAAGGAGGAGTAATTTTGTTCAGATTAACAGTCTGAGGGAGGCTGTTTATCTGAATAAAGTTACTTGAATGCATGAGTATTTGTGGGCCGAGGCCCCCCTGGGCCACTGAAGCGTGGCCTCCGGTGGCTTTCTGAAAGGCCTTGAAGAAGAGACCTGCCCGCCCTGTCAGTTCGCGCTTACGGCCTCTTCAGCCTGTGGATTGTCTAACCAGTAAACCACCGGATCTGCCTGTCTTGTGAATACATACTGAGGGCCATTTTAACATGAGGATTACTGAGCTGATAGCCTGTAGCAGCTCCCTCCAGAGCTGTGACAGCCTGCAAACACCCCTGCGCGAGTATTACGGGCGTTTGCAGCAACACCATCGGAGCTCCTGCTTCAACTGCTAACACCCGAATAAACACTTTTTGTGGAAACAGCTTCTGTGCGCAGGCTGCCAGCGCTTCCGATCGCTGCGGTCAGGCTCTTCTGTTTTGTTACCCCATGAGGGCTTCTGTACAACGAAGCTAACCCAGAAGATGGATGTGTAACCATCAAAATGGGAAACATTTCTTAGATAAGAGTTTCCTACAAATTCCTTACATGTAGCATGGAATTTCTCTGCACAGCTATTAAGTCTTGGTTTTTATTTAATAGTATAAAGGGGGGGGGGGTGTGAGGGGAGAGAGAGAGAGAAACCTCGTTTTGGCAGGGATCGCTCCCGCCAAGTTCCAGCCGTGTCCAGGGAGGCTGGCAGTGACGTGAAGGGGCAGAACCACCGGAATACCTCTGTGACTGCGATCAGGTTGTGCCTGTTTCTTCTCTGTTTCCCACTGCAATGGATTCTTTTTTCCTGAACTTCTTAAAACTTGGGATGAATCAAAAAAGAGCCTTTAGTGAATAAAAGGCGGGTTTTGAACTCAGCAGCCAGTAGATGCAATTTAAAAGAGAAGGCTTCAGGAAATAAGGATCTTAATAGAGATGTGGGTGCTGCAGCGTAGAAGAGCTGAAATGGTGGACGAGGTTGTGTCTTTCCGTTATCATCAGACCTGACTGGTGTGGTCAGGGTAATGTGAAAAGGCTTTCTGGTAAGTGTGGTGTAGATTTTCCATGGAAAAGCAGATACTTCCCACCACGTGCCTTTCCTCATGCAGCTGCTGTTGTGGTGGAGGGACTGGTCTGCCAGCTCAGGGTGGGCTGAGATAAACTGGGACTTACTGTATTATGTTTATTTTCTGACCATCAGTTCGTAACTGCTGGGCAGTTATGGCTCATGAATGCCCCATGGTATAGAGACATTTTACTGACGCCATTATTCTGGGGCTTTTTGGCAATTCTTAATATTATATAGCACCTGCTGTTAAGAAGTATCATGAAGGAATGTGCCTGTGATCTGTGCTCTTGGCTGCTTAGGAGAGTCTTTCTGGTTTGTGGGTCTTGGGTGGGGTTTTTTTCCATTCCTACCTGTCATATCATACAAATCCAGAGGAAAAAATGGACTGTATTTTAAAGATGTTAATTGAAAAGCTTGTGAGGAAGTCTCCTGGACAAGTAAATAGATTATTAGAGTTGTTTCAGCTGGACCTGCGAAAACACTACAATGATCAGGGCTTCTGAAACCCTTCCTTGATATTTTTCCTTTTAACTCAAAAGGAGTTCTGAGCTGCTAACACCAGTCCTGTGATCCAGCTGACTGTCACTACGGACTAAAAATGGAAAAGGTCACAGTTAAAATGGAGAAGTGGCACCAGAACATTCTTTTGCTGTAATTCTTTGAATAACACTGTGTAATAGCTAAAAGACGACTCTTTTAGCATTCATTTGGTGTACTACAGGACAAGATCATGTATTTCACTGGCATTTTTATTTTTAAAACGCCTAGGGATTTAAGTCAGCGTAGTTTACACATAGACAGTAATAAATATGTAATTTCTCCCTAACTATGGCCAATTGTACTGTGAATGAGCAGAGAAGCAGTAAAAAGAGCAGTCCTTTCCTTTTTGATCTGTCTTTTAAGAATTGAAGTGACTTTTCAAGTATAAATTAATGAAACTTAACACCATTCTGCTGAGGCTCTTCAGTGTTCTATGTCCTGTATTGCTACAGGAATTCTGAAGCAGGTGAACTAAGGACAGTTGTATTGAGAGACTTGCCAAGTCAGTCAGTGACAGAACTGGCAGTAAAACCCAGGAGCCTTTACTTGTAATGCATCTCTTTTTTGGCCGTTAAATCACTCTTCTTCCTTGCTAATCAGTGGCTTGTTTAGATGGAAGAGGATGTCAGGGTAGTTTCTGCCACAGTTGGTTGTTAATTTTGAGTGTGTTACTGTATGTCATCACAAAATTCTGACATTCAAAGTGGATGAAGTGCTGTCATCTCACGTCCACTAAGTAATGAATTATCCCAATTTAGGGATTTGAATGGTGTCCACGAGTACAGAGGATCATGACAGAGTGGGGAGAAAAAGACACAAAACTGACATGGGCAAATTTATCAAAGTTATTACCATTTATTGTGTTTTTAAATGGGAAGAAAGTATATCAAGTCAGTGATATTCATTTTGTTTCATGATTTCATAAAACAAACACAAGGTTACTCCTCACTTCACCTGAAAGCTAATAAAAATTATTCCTTGTTGTCAGAGCGTATGTTTTTCCAGGAAAATGAATAAAAGTGAGCTTAGTTCAGCAACACTTTATTGTTGGGCAACATTACAACATATGGTACATGTTTTTCACTCAGCAAAGGAAGAGAAAGGTGCTGCCAATTTTTTCATATTTATGGAAATCTGTGTATTATAAATCTTCTGGTTTGGAAAACTGCTTTGTTTAGACAGTTTTTATAGTATTTTACCACATACCTCCATATATGCTTTACAGTGAAAATGTTTCTAAGGGTTTCATCAATGCTATTTTTCATGTGCCTTCTGCCTGAAAGTTCTTGTAGTCTGTGTCAGAGACATGACATCTAGCTATACAGACAAAAGATGGGAGAAAGTAATTTCTTTTGCATATTCTTTTTAAAATAACCTAAGTCACGTTAACCAGCTTATTATAATGTCACTATTCTAAAGCTTAGTATCCTAGGAAATTTAAGAGCACAGGAAGCAAGGGCCAAATCCCCCTAGCAAGAGGGAGCCTTTTGCAAGAAAATGGACTTTAAACAAGGTTTCAATATTATGCATGCTGGGCCTTCAGAGGAGAAATCAAAAAAGCAGGAGAGGTCTTTTCTCTGGAAGTTTGCTTTTTTATTTAATGAGGCAGCTCTTCAAAGAGAATGCGATAGTCATTCCTGGAGGGCATGGTTTGGTGAGCAGGGATACAGGTGAAACTGTATTGTGCATCAAAAAAACTGATGATGAGTCTGCTTTGTATTTCATCTCATGATTTCATCAATCTATACAAGTATGTGTTTGGGGGTGGAGGACATTTCCATCTGCAACAGAAGTTTGAACAGCTGAAACTCAGCATGGCTATGGTGCCCATAGACCTCGTTTTGGTGCCAGGAAAATAAAAATGTGTTTTAAAAGTCATTGCCTATCGCTTCGTGTGCTTGATTTATAGGCACATGTATGTGATTAAAATTTGCATATTTCAACTGTACATATTTTAATATGTGTGTTCCTCAAAGTAAACAAGAGCATGGATGAGGTGGAATTTTAACTTAGTGCTTTCTAAAAATTTCTAATTTTATAAGCTCAACTTTAAATTTAGCTTTTTCAGAGTATTTTGCTTTTACTGGGTGTGAAAGGCATCCACTGAATTATGGGAAGGTGTATTTCTCACAGCTGTATAAAATTGAAAAATTACATTTTCAACTTGGTTTTAATTAATATTCCAGAATAGCCTTCACACAGTTGTAGATCAAGGCTGTCCAAACGTGTGGAATTGGAACTGGTTAGGAGTTTGAATCTACAGCTACATGTTCTACTATCCAGATAAATGCTTGCTGCAGCAGATGTTGGCACATCTGTTGTGCCTCCCCATTTCGATTGGCTGCCTGGGTGTTTAGAAAGTGCTGATGAGGCAGATAAATCTTGTGACACGTTTCAGGCCCAAAGCAGGCAGGCAGCAGTAATAATGATGTTTACAGAGCCAAGTGCTGGGCAGTAACGTTTTGAAACACAGCAAAAATAAAGTATGATTTTACCTGCAATAGGTGAAATTTATTGTAAAAAGTGAAAGCTAATTATGCCAAGTGATTCTCAGCTGATTTGAACTGCAGCTGTGACGACACATAAACCTCCAGACTTCGTGTATCTAAGGTTTGTTGCCTAGAAAAAGGCACTTGCGACAGTTTAGAAAGAGCTCTAAGATATGAAGGGACTTTTAAATAAACTTAGGAGAACTGGGAATCAGGATTAGAAACAGCTGCAGCACATGTGTTTTTTGGAAGGGCAATAGCTGTCTTCTGGGGGCCTGAAGTTCTGACATCATCAGAATTCTTACTTTCAACAGTTGTTTCTCTACCCTTTGAAGCGTGTTGGATTTGAATGTTTTCATACCATTAGAGGCAGGAAAACTCCAGACATTGGGGTCTTCTCCTGAGAAGGTCCATGTTGTATCAAAGAGGACGTTCTTGGACAGAGAAGGATATATCTGACAGTCTCAAGTGCAGAGACTGGTTTCTAAGTACACAAAGCTTTTGCAGGTTTTGGATCCCTTCCAAACTCAATCTTCAGTACAATGAATGGCAAACAGAAATGTAGGAGAAGTCACCATGAAGATGATGCACTGATGTCATGTGCTGGTATTGTCCCATTCCCTTCAGTAGACATCACCACTAAATTTTCCAAGTTGCTTTCAAGTACCGCTACTTGAGGCAAGTCCAGAAATTGCAGAGAGCGCCTATTGTAGAAGAGCAAAGAAGTGGATGCTGATTATATAACTGATATGGTTGGTTATGTTTTACAGTATACAGTCCACAACATCTCTGGACAACTCTTCCAGTGTTGGACTACCCTCATGGTAAGAAGCCCTTCCCTACATATCTAATTGGAATTTCCTGAGTAGCAACTCCTGTCTGTTGTCTCATGCGGCTGTCACAGTGCGACTCCAGGAGGAGTCTGGTTCTGACTTCTCTGGACCCTTACATTTAGTACTTGAAGGAAGCAATAAGATCTCTTTATTAAGAAGATACTTCCCTTCAAAAACCTAACCGAATGCAGTTCTCCCAGCCTCCCCTCCTAGGAGATGTGCTCCAGCCCGCTAATGAGTTAATGGACTTCCAGCCAGACGTGGAGTGCTGTATTGCTACCTCATAACCAAGAGAAGGTCCATTCTAACGTCTTATGTCAAAGCCATTTTCATTGGAAAACAGATCGGTGAGCAAATTCTGGAAAGCCCCAAACCCCAAAAAATTGGACTGGTAAAATTTGAGGGATTTCTCCCCCCGCCCTTTAAATGTCTCAGGCCAGTGGTTCCTTAGCTGGATCTCTTATTTTTCAGTGTTGAAATTCAAAGAGTTTTGGTATGGGGGTCAGGATAGGAGCTTTAATGAAAAGTCGGGATTTTTTTTCTTCAAATACATGTAATGATAAATCTCTTTCTTTTATTTTTTATCAAAATTGTCCAAAAGCAAAGGACTCCTTTGGAATATAGAGGCTGTGAGCCAATGTGACAGTTCAGTATATTCACACATGCTGCACAATGGAATCGTTACTACTCCAGTCTGCTTATTTTACTGTAAGGTGCAGTTTCTGCCTTGTCTGTGCTATTCCCATCTACTTTGTTCAATGAGAAGAAAGTGAGAATATAGAATCTGAGATTAGTGAAAAGGAAACCCTTCGCTGCATATCATCAGCTAGGTAATTATACTTTAAACTCTTCCCTTATCCTTGCAACTTCACACTTACATTGAGTGAAAGACCAAAAGTAAGGACCAAAGCTGACTCCTGAGAAATAACATATATAGGCAGTTCATCATGGATCTCTCTTCTCAGAAAGCAAGAATTCATGATTTTCTCAAGTGCAGAACATACCAGAAGGGGTGTTGGGTCTCACGCAGATGAAAACGTGCATGCATATATAACATAGGAAAATACATATATATAGTTAAGTACTTCTAATAAATTAACATTCATACTGCTGCATGGGGAAAGAACAGAAATAAAGAGAATGAATAGTGAGGTGGAAGAATTCGGGAGAAAAGTAAAACCATGGCTTGTTTGAAAGAACCAGATATACTGAGCACACTTTACTTTCCAGTAAGTGTGATCATCCAGACAATAGGGACAAAAATGTTTTTTATTAACGTTTAGGGAGGGCACTTTATGTTTAATACTTCCCATGAGGGTTGATTCTTGGATTTATCTTTTTGATGGGGATCTGAAGATTTGCTAGCTAAGGGGGAAAACTTAGGTTCGAGTGGATGTTTGTGACTTCCCGGAGGACATACTATCAGCTGTTGAGCCTTTTGCAGCCAGGAAGCTTGTCATCTGTAAAGGATTATTTATTTTTTTTCTTCTTTGACTTCCTTATGAGATACACTTGCTATAAAGTCCACCATGTGTCTTTAAGCTCAAGGCTTAAAATACCCTTTAACAGCATGTCAAAAAGGCCACACCAAGCCTGCGAGGCCCACAGAATTAAAAGTTGCACTTATCTCATCCCCGTATGCTTAGACCTTTCCTCCCACCGTGACACTAAATTTGTTCATCGCACGGTGATCAAAGGTTTCTCACATTCATTGTCCAGCTCCATGGTTCATCCAGCCCAACCCGTTCCCCTGTCTGCTCCGCGACTGCAGTCACCCCTGCCCTCCCCCTTGGGGGTCTCAGCTGACACTTGGGTGTCTTCCTCCTCCCACGCACGGCTGTCGGACTCCTACTGTAGATCACCCCGCATCAGACCGCTGAACGTGCACTGGCAGGCTTGCCATGCCTTCGGTTACTCCATTGTTTGATTTCCTACACAGAAGTGTAGCGCACACCAAAAATTTTCTCTCTAGAGCTGCAGGGCTAGAGTGAATTCCCATATCCAATGGAACTTTATCATCAAAGGATTCATCAGCTACAGGGCCAAATTCTGCTCCCGCAGTTGCAAGATGGTATTTTAGTAATAGGAATCTATATGTCAGCATATTCATTGTTTTTTTCTGCTACTACTTTTTTCTTTCTTTCTTTTTTTTTTTTTTTTAACACTGGTATCATTGTCTACAGCATCCTGCTGTCCCAGAGCATTCTTTGTCTGGACACAAAGCAGCGTGTGACTCTAAGTGTAGCTATAAAGCAGGGATCATCAGGAAAGTGATTTTGGTTTTAAATATTTCTCATTCTATGTTGTATTTGCTCTTGGATTATGCATTTGAGAAATGCTTGCTGATATATTTCCTTTCTGCTTTGATGTAAACAAATCTTGTGTCAGAGATTCTTAAATCTAAACCAGACTTTAAAAAAGGAGGATTAGATGAGACTTTAGCCTATAAGGTAGAGCCCCCACCCCTTGGACAGAACATTGTTTTTCCCCGCCGTGTGGAATGGAGATAACCCTCCGTTTCTTTGTGGTGAGTTACCAACCAAATCCATTCTGGCAAATCTGACACCCAATGTGATTTGTCCTTTTCGATGCTGTTTATGAGAAGTCAAGACAGTCTTCTGTCAAAATTGATAAGTGAGAAGACAGTGGGGAATGCAATTTTATTTGTAACAGCACAGCTGCCAGCAGTTCCAGCTTGTTTACATCGAGGCTGGCTCTGACTTGCTCCATAGCTTTTCTGTTTCCATCCAAATAGCCCCCAAGTACGTTGTGGATGTGCCTGTCTCTGTAAAACCTGCATAACAGAACATGCTGGGAGTCTTCGAGAGGGGAAAAAAGAACTTATTTCTTTAGGTTATTTTCACAACTCAAGAATGTCAGTCACTTTGAAAGCGAAATCTTGAGCTCTACCAAATCTCCGTAGGCATTTACAGAATGGGTTCTAAAACTGGGATGTAATCTGCTAAAACCCTGCAATGCTTGTTACCTTCCATGGTGAAGGTACCAGGGGAGTTAAGACCTTTGGTTTTCTGATGGAAGCATTCTTTTTCTGGTGTTTGTAAATGAAATCCACTACAAACATTTAAATAGAAGTTTATTCATTGTGAAAAGAATGCAGTGGGACCCTGGAGTAAGCTGTGAAGGGCAGGGCAGTTTCATTGCACTCGGTTTCACGCAGAATATGTCTGCTACGTCGCCTACAACTAGCCTGGGTTGCGTAGGCATCGCCTGTTTCCTGGAAAATGCTTTTGACAAGAGAGCGTAACTCTTGATGGCGTTGGGGTAGTTCTCGGGTCTAGGATGCCTTTGTTCACGGGCGGTATTACTTGCCTTCAGTCTGGCAGTCGCAGAATCCCAGCCGGTTTTGATCTCTTTTGATTGGGACACTTAAGAACGCTGCAGGGATAAGCGCTTCCTCTGTACAGTCTCTCCTGCGAGCTGTTTCTGTACAGTAGCCCACCCTAAACATGCGGTTATCGTGGAGGTGAAGTGAGAGAGGGGGGTTATGTTTGACTGATCTAGTTGATGACAGAGGAGCTTTTCTGGCAAACTGAAAATTCTTGTTTCCTTTTGCCGTTTCTCTTTTTGCAGTTACGAATAAATAATTAGTCTTCTACACGGTTTGTCATGAAGAGTCCAGAGATGGCTGTAAATGTCCCCGCTCTGGTTCTGTGAGTTGTGGGGTCACCTGACACTTCTGCTTTCTCGTGATAAGTGTATATCCTGTCGCGGTGTTCTCAGGGGTTGCAGGCATGCTCTTAAATGAATTGTTTGGTGATTGCCAGGGGAGACTCGGCAGTGTAACTGCCCTTCCTGGCACAGACTTACACACAGGTATATGCACACCCTATGTACCTATATACTCATATACATAAATGTACACACGTGTACTACCTCCCCTCCGCGCAGACACAGGCACACACAAATAAACAATTAAATCTTTAACACTCACCCCAAGCCTGAAACCAAAATATCTACCTTAATGTGAAATTACTTTGTTAGATGTACGTTGGAGGCACAACAGACTCTCTTCATCTAAACAGAGATAAGTAGCCCATAGGAAAAAAAATAATTCATCATATTTAAAATAGATCGTTGTGATGACTTCTACTGACACTAGGATTTACACTTTACACTTTTATTTCCACCAATTACTTCTGGTCGTTGTTACAGACATAACTGCTAACCAAAGCCTAGCTAAGAGAGTTGGAAACATGATTTGGGTAAGGTGAAATGTGATACTTGTTTGAAACACCATCTGTTTTAAGTGTGTGTCTTACCCGTTGTACATACCCTGGTCATTTGTATGTGACAGTCACAACTTCTACTGCCTGGTACAAATTCAGAGGTGAAATAAATGGTGTTACAGAAAGTAGTCTAAAGAACACCGTTTATTCTGACAATCATGCATTTTTGTTGCAAACCGAGACTGTTGATTCCTCTGTTTTACACCCACACTTATTTGCAACATATGCTTTTATGTAACATGTAACACCATTCTCATCACTTCTGAATTTGAGATGAATTTTTCTTTTTAGTCACTCCACTGTTAGCTCTCTGCCCTCCTAGGACTTCATTAGATTGAACTCTTGCTGTAAGAAGAGTGAAGGGAAAGCTCTGTTAATGTTAGTTATTTTTACTTCATGAGCAGAATTACTTGCCAGTGATGATGAGTGTGCGGCATTATGAAGATTAAACGTTATAGAAAGTAGCAATGTAAATGGCCTGTGATTTGGCAGCCTGGAAAAGGTGTATCCTTCCAGTCATGTGGAGGAAGAGACCAAGAAAGTGCATGTCATGAGCGAGATGCTGCCAGGATGCTTGGCTGTTTGGAGCTCTGCCTGATAATGGTCCAGATGCTTACGTCACTCCCAGTGATGAGATAAGAACTGCAGAGTTGGGGTTGCTAAACACAGTTACGAGGCTGAAAGCGAGCTTTGCATGGTTTCCATAGTTTCGACCGAAACCACTAGCAGGAAGGTGATAAAATTGATCTGACTTTGCAGGACAACCTTCTTACAGTAACCCTGACAGAAGGTGTGAAGAGCAGCCAAAATTCAGCTGTGCATAGAGACTGGAGGCTGATCTCAACCATAAAGATGCAGAAACAAGATGATGAGTGAATCTCGTTTTAAGGTGTGTGTAGTCCCTGTGCACTTCTGTTTGATGCTTCAGAAGAGTGGCACTAGCTCAGATGGATGAGGATTTTTTTTTTCAGTATAACCAGTTTATTAAAATAAGTGAGACCTTAATGTACTTTCTCAGTTAATTCTTCATTGAGCTATTCTGTAAGTACTCTGTTCTTGGCCTTTTGTGCTTCATTCATTCAGTTAATTATTCTGTCAATTATACCATTAGCAAGATGAACATTAAAACAGCTTCTCAGCTGTTACTGTAGGTAAAAAGGAAAAGCAAAGACAAAAGTTCTCTTTTTCTTATTTTGCTTTATTGTTTTGGTTTTGTTTTCTCTTTTTCTTAAAATTTTGTGGTAAATACAACACTCCTCCACCTTGGATCATCAGGTATCGGGTCTATGCGTTGCATTCAATAAGCCATGATTTCTTCTGAAAGTCAAGCCCTCAACACAAAATAACTGGCCTGGCACAAAGACCCTGCTTTACAGCTGCTTGTGAAAGAAACTGAGGAAAACAAGGACGTAATCATAAAACCTGTCAGCTGCACCTTGGTGTATTTTAGCAAACTCTTAGGTCATCCCTGCTATGAGGTAAATTGTGTGAAGAGTTTGGAGCTCTGCCTGATAATGGTCTGTGAAGGGGTAGA
>NW_009608078.1:0-7826 GCF_000690535.1 Cariama cristata
ATTAAAAATATATTAAAAAAAAAACCAAACAAAAAGCCACCGAACAAACAAACAACAACAACAACAACAAGCCTTACCTCACAGAAGTGCCCGCAGGCGGGAGCGGTGCCAGGGCCCCCCGGAGAAAGCAGCAGTGGTCAGTGGGATTCCTCCCCGCTTCACCACCCACACGGGACGGCCCCATTCCAGCACCGAACATCAGCAGATTACGTGGACCGTGCAGGTCGAGTGGCTGGGAATTCACCGACCACCACGCTTCCGAAGGACGGAGACGGAACCACCTCACAGTGCCCCGGAGCGGGAAGGGGGCAGCCAGCATCCCACCGATCTTCCCATTACACTTTTCATTAGCTGTGAATTTGGGAAACCTGGTCCCCACTCAGGAGAAGTCCCTGAGCTGAGCTCCCCTGCCATCCCTAACCAAAACCATACATGCCGTTATGCCCCTGTGTGATGGGGATGCAAGTCATTCAGCGACCGGTGACCAAGACCACCTTGCCAGCGCTGCGGGGCAGAGGGAGGCTCTATCCTCCCCAACGACAAACGCTTCCCGCAGGACTGAGGTGTGTTGATGTGTTTAATAACGATGAGCAACTTGCCCCAGGTCAAAGTGTTTGCAACCACCAAGAAAGTAAAGAGAATAAAACCCTCCTCACAGCTGAAGCTGTGTCTGGTCCAGTGATTTGGGGTGTAATTACAGAAACACCAGGAACAGAGACAGAAAGCACAGTATTTTTATGGGGTTCTCTACATAATGCACTGTACTGTACCTTTTTTCTTTTTCTTTTCAAACCAAAACTCCCTTGAAATAAATAGCCCCCAATAGGCCAATACAGGTTCCTTTACAGAAAGCACCATGTGCGCAGATGGTAGAAAAGCATCCATTTTAGAGGATACAAAACCTCCAACACAGGGGTTTTGACTTCTGTTCGCTGCTCCTGCTATGTAGAAAGATCTCCACCAAAAATGGCCAGAGTTTGGGCAGCCAGCGGTAGGATGAAGCAATGCCAATCTCCATCCTTCTTTTCAGAGAGTCCTTCTTGATGCACGGTAATCACTTAGCCCACATGCATCTCTCTGCAGGAAAGGATCACTTCAACTTTCCCTGAGGAAAATACAGAAATGTGGGAGAAGAAAATACAAAGACCTCACAAATGCAAAAATCTTTGCCTGCCGAGCGCTAATTGAGAGAACATTCTTTGCAGATTAAAAAAAGTGCTGTAGGAGTGGGAGAAGCTTCACTTACAACTAACAGGAAAGTACACCAATGAGCAGTAACGCGCCCAAGAAAACAGATATCTATGGAGATGGAATCCAACATTTGCAACCAGGTCAGTTTTAAACTGCTCTGAACTGCTGGTTTATGGTCAGAGGAGGACAAGCGAAGATGCTGCAGCAACACATTATCGAATTTAAAAACCTTTGGAGAGGGCATGCGAATAAAACACTTCGGATTTTGCCAAATGTAGTGAGGAAAAGGGAAAAAAAGTACATTTTTATGTTCTGAATTCAACTTCAAGCCTAAGACAAAGACCAGGAGTAGGATAAATGGAGCCAACTCTCTATTCTCAGAAAAAAAAAAGAATAATCCAGGATTTAGGGGGAGAAGTCTCTGATACAAAGGCCTCTGTTTGTTAAGGCAATAAAGGATTTTAAGTACTCCTATTTTTTAGCATTAAAACATACTTCATATGCTTTGATTCACAGGGCATAGCTTTCACAAGACAAGTATATTTTGTCATGTTCCACAAAACGTGGAAATGCTACCTGTCACCAGGCACTCAAGTGCATTTGCTACTCTGATTGGCATCTATTTTCCATTTCAGCCTATTGAGGAATGACAATAAACCATCAGCTCTTCCCTGATGCTGCACTTTTCCATTGGATTATTCGGGAATGGAAAGCAACAGTAGCAAAGTCAGAACACGCAATTTAAGGATGTTTTATGAAAACTTAATGAAAAGTGGCACTTTCAAAGTAAATTCCCCAAAAATTGCCTGGTTTAAAGATTTAGGTTTAATTCACATAATAGTTCTTTCATTATTTCAGAACGGAAGTTCTCTGCAAAATATCAGAGCATAAATGAGCACAGAGTTTACCAGGGACTTTCCAAGGCTCTGTCTTAATTTTCTGTATTTGTTGATGAAATACTGGCTTTCCCAAGCTCGTTGTTGATGTCTTCCCTCTCCACTTACTGAAAAGTATTTTCAGCCACCCTGCCCCCCCCTTTTTTTTTTTTTTAAAAAAAAAGAGCCTTTAAAGTTTTCTTTTGTCTATAATTAAGAAGTTCCACGCTACGAGGTACCTCTTTTCATCTTGGTTGGGGTTTGCAAGCAGGCTTCCCATGAGAAGGGAATCCTTAGCACGGTTTCTAGATTGCAGTGGTCTGTGTTTAAGGCCACAGGTGTGAAAGCCTCCCTCCACGGCAGCATGCAGAATTCAGCAGCAACCGCCTTCCGTCGCCTATGAAGCCAAACCAACCTTTCAATCTCCGCTGAGTTCCCACAAAAGGACTTCACCCTAATGCTTTTTCCTTCGCCCTTCCTGTTCGAATCTTCCTGTCTATCTTTCTCTATTACCCAGTCTGTGGAAAAGCTCATTACATCTAGTTTTGCTTTAGTCAAAATCATAAAGATGCCTTCTGGAGCCCTTTCCCCCACACCCTTCCAGTATCTCAAGAACGCATCCTTCTTGCTACTCACCAGTGCTCTTTCTCTGTCCTTTTGTCTTGCTCCATTCTCTGCTCCTCAACAGCAACAAAAAAACCCCGTATCTCATGGTTTTGTAGTTAAAGGCATCCAAAGACATTCCAAGTTCTAGTTTTCGGTTTTACCACATACTTTAGTCCCATAAACGGCCATGAGAAAGTTGTTCAATCCCCTGGAGATTAAAATTGTCTATCCTCTGGAAGAGGAGCGCTGCTACTCGGAAGTGAGAGTGTTTCTTAGCATCAACCAACTGAGATTCGTCTACGTGACTCAATTCTTCACCTAAAAGTCTCTGCCTCAAGTTTAGTTCTGGCTCCTTGACCACCTGCCCAGGCGAGAACTGGGACCTTAATAAGCTGGTGCACCACCAGTTTTTGAAGATGTAACACACTGAGAACAACTATACTGATTGTAACTCCTCATCATATCCAGCCTTCGTCATTTACTACAACTGTGTATTTAGATCAAGAGTCTGTAGCCTGGTTATTTATTCTTTTCATTCAAGTTAACTCGTTGCAATGAAGCTCTAAGTAATTGCGTAAGGCAAAAGTCCCAGTCATTATGAAAAAAAGGGTAAATTTCAAATAAACAAACAGCACTTCACATTCTCTTTGCCTTTCTCCTTCACCCAACATCTCTGAACTTTTCAGGTTTTTCTCAACTTTCTTTATACTTTCAGTGCATTATATTCGTGCTTATGAAAAGTCAAAAAACTGCCTTTAGGCAGTAACTCTTGCCCAAGGAACTCATGCTCCCTCAACCTAAACATAAAATTCAGACTTCAATTACACTACCAGGAATTTAATCCAGCTGAATATTACTGGCACTTGCATTGTGCTAGATGTCTCCTTGCTGCTTAGTGTTGGACTTCAAAGCCAAGCAGAGTTTTACCCTGCAAATCTTCTCAACAGAAACAACTCAAAATATTTAAGACTATGGTGTACTTTTAATATTGTGGTAAAATACAACCCTTGTTTTCAAACAAACCAAAAGTGCAAGTACCACAGCCAGCTCTTCTAAAAAAACGCTTGATTGTGTTTACCTAAAAAAATGCATTGTTACTGCAGTGTTATGCTCCTGTATTTACAATGAGAAGTGCCTCTAAAATGGAGCTGAATTTTTTATGCATACCCTGGTTTGGTTCGAAATTGATCCACTACTTTTGGTAGCAAATTTGAGCTGTAATGTTAACAACATAACACTAAATTTTTAATAGAAATTGTTTCTATGTAACCTAATTATCCAGGTTACTATCTGAGTCATCTTGTTACTAGGCTGAAAAAAAAACTCACAAAAAACAAAGCAACACTTTGTCTAACAACATTACTGAATCACAAGAAATTAATTCTTTTCAGTGGAAAGCAGCGATTTAAACATTATAATATCACACTGCTACAAACAGTACTTTCAAAATATGCATATTTGGATCTTAGACTCATTTTAAATAGCTTTCATGAAATTTTTCTAGCCTTCATTTTAAAATTAAGTATGAGAAATTTAATGTATCAGCATAAGCTCAGTTAAAGTTGCTTCCAAACTCTGGGCTGATGGGTTCCATTATCCCAGTTGAAAGACACCAGGACGGGTTGTGAAGAGTTTCTCCATCCCTCTTGCCAGTCTTCCCAAATCCAAATCATTGCCAATTCAGTTTTCTCCATCCTGCAAGACTCTCTCTGCAAGAGATGGCTGCACCCTCAAAATGGAGATCCACCACTGAACAAGTCTCACCTCTTTGAAATACCCTCTGAGGAGGTTTTCCATTCCCCCAAAGCCAGAAACACGCTATCAACAGCCCCTTTCACCATGACTGTCTGTTGAGGTTGGGTACCAACCTACTAAGCCAGAAACGCGCTATCAACAGCCCCTTTCACCATCACTGTCTGTTGAGGTTGGGTACCAACCTACCTCTTCTACCAAGCTCCTTCCTGCATCTAAGAGGATCTAAGAAATCCCGTATTTGATGTGGCCTGCCCTCTAAGACATGAAGGCTCGGAGTGATAATGGGTCAATACAGTCTAAAGATAGATCAGCCTGCCCTAACAGCTTAATTGCTTGTTACAGGGAGCTGTAGCGCTTAATAAGGCAAAGAACAACTCCTCAGCTCCTGTTCCCAACTGCTGGGAGTGGCACTTCCCAGTTTGGCTAATAAATAAATAAATAGAAAGAAAGGGAGACACACATAATTTGGGTGCGTCATCATTTTACTACTCATTACTAGGTCAGTCTCAGAGCTGATGACAATATCTGCATATCCCAGATGCAAAGCCGGTGTTTACCAGGTGATGCTGGCCAGAGACAAAAAGGATAAATCACCTCTGCCTACTCACTCACTGAACTGGTACGAGGACATGCTCTCCAGTAAGTTGCTGGAAACTGATGCCATCTCCACCACGTCTCCTGATCGTTAGTTTAAAGGGAAAACAGGAAAGCTTGTTGGACTGGCAGCTCTTCCCCCTTCCCTTGCTGAACTCCAGCACCGGATCACCAGCTTGGCAGACGGTTCCAGGTCTTCACCCAGTCTTAACCTACATGTCTATCAAGCACTGCCAAGGAAGAGCCCTGACACCACACTGCCGCCTCGGGATACATGGTTTGGAAGAACGCTGAAGCTCGACCTTCTTAATTAGTTAATTCCCCAGAAGGAGTTCATTCCACGAACATCTGCTCTTCCAGGGAATATCAAGTTTTGTTGGAAGAAGCAAAAACAGCAACAAATCCACAGTATCCCTGGGACTGACATTTTTAAATAAAACTTGCATGACAGTTACAATAAGGGCTTTTTTCTTTAAGCGACCCTGTCAGAGCCCATCAAGTTTAAGACCCCAGAGGAGGCCCACCACTCCTATCCAAGGTTGCTCAATCAGCACTCCTGGCGCATGCCATTTTCAGTTTTGAAAAATCTGCAGGATTATATTTTGCAATGAAAAAGTAATGAAGGACAGGCTATTGCCTGCATATGCACAAAAGAAAAGGAAAGGGAAAAGGAGAAAAGAGAAAGAAAAAATGATAGTACTGCCAGATCACTGCAGACGTTGGGTTCCAACTTCTTTCCGTATTAAAAAATACAAAGAGATTTTGGACCTGATAGGAAATAACCAAAATTGCTACAGAGCTTCCCCTGTGAGCAAAACAAGCCAGGAATAGAAATGGATGAGCCGCTGCCCCAAGTGCTCCAACGGTACTTTGAGGCGCATCAGACTGTGCTGAGCAGCGAAGCATCCCTGAAGCACTGTAACTTCGGTTAGAACTTGTAATTCAGAAATCTCCCAGTGACCCCATTATCAGTGTAGCATAGAGAAAACAGAGCTGGTCTCGGTATATGAAGGCAATGACTATTCAGGGAGCTTTAATCAGAAGGAATTTAACTGAACAAACAGCCGTGGCTCCCAGAGAAGGGCTGAGTACTTTTAAAAATTGAAAGTAGCTGACCGTATGCTTTAGAACAATAAGATAAAATTATTACACTAAAACCCTTTAATTAATGCATGCGACAGAAGCTGTGATTTTTAAACCCTAATCTCCCTGTCATTTCAGTTTTTAAGAAATAGTAAGAAGCACCCATCTGCTCAAGCTGCCACATGAGGCCCAAAGTTCTGTTCTCACACCAGTTTTGCGCCGGATGTCTCAATAAATTTACTGCTTATTTACATCAGCCAAAATGGAGAAGAAAGCTGCTGATCTCCTAAATTTGCCCCCCCCGCAAAAATGGCCAAAATACATTTTGCTGTTACATGCACTGTTTTTTCCACCTAAAAGCAGGGGCTTGTTCCCTCCGAGGGGGAAAAAAAACAAAAAGAAAAGAAAAGAAAAAGAAAACCCATACGGCATTTTGAAAACCCTGACAGATGTTTAATTACAGAGGCACTAGCAGGCATTATTTTGAGAAGGTCAAACACAGAACGACTGTAGCTGACGACCAAATGGCTGAAGTGTCTGCTGTACCACGAGAGAAGCAAAAACTTTGCTAATCCACATTTTGCTAATTCAAACACCTAATAATTCACATGCAAGCAAAAAGCTGCTGGTAGCGCAACACGTCTGAATAACCATTTAATAGCAGGAATCTGCGGTGCGATCTCACGTTACTAGGGGTGTATTACGAAATACAGCAAACAGCAGTCAGCACTACGTTATGAAATATCAAACCGAACTCTTACTCGCAACATCTAAGAACAAAGTACCTTTTGTAATGCAGGTTTCTCCCCCCTCTGCACTTATTAATTCATGAAGTTCATTCATTTAAATAGGTCCTTTAGTCACTGGTGTAAATGAACAGGGATCTACAGTACGTCTGCAGGCTGCGTGGCAGGAAGAGAATGGAGATGGCACTGCCTTCTCCGCTGTTATTTCCAGCTGTTTCTTACAAATTTCTCACTGATTCCCTGGAAGTTCTCATACCAGCTTCCAATTAAAAAAAACTTTCTTTTATTCCAAAAGTTAGAAAATGCCATTTTGACCTACTGAGAAAAGAAAACAAACAAAACCTAAAAATACAGACACCTGGACCTGTGATTAAAATTTCTTGGATGTGCCTCTCTGAATGGAGCGGACCTGCCCCTTCTTTGCCGAGTCAAATTCAGCAGTGCTTCATCTTCATCCCTTATCCACCCTCACAGCTGAGAGTGAGGCATACGCCCTTCGCCGTGGTGTTGAATTGTGTACTGAGCACGCAGCAACACGAAATATTGTCTTAACAGATTTAAGCATGCCTCAAAGCACATTGTTCTGACAGCGCCTGGGTCTCCGTCATCACTCTCGTAACTATCAATGATTCTGGTTAATTTTACAATCACAAGAGGTACAAGCCTCCATCTGGTTAGTCTACATATTATTGCAGAGTTGGAATCACACTGATCAACAAAATATGTTGGCCAGTAATGCTCTGTTAAGGTGGACTGGTGAGCAGAAAACAGCCCTGCTTTCCGCTACGCTCAAGACCCACCGTGAATACAAGGGGGGAGCAGAGCCCACGGACTGGTGCTTCCCAGGGAGAGGGGGCCTGGCACTCCCGGGCTGCCGGGGGAGGCACGGCAGCCGGATCAGGATTCAGGTGTGCTGGCAGGACTGCTTGGGTAACCCAACACATCGGGGTCAGTCTCCGGAACGCCTGGAGCAGGT
>NW_009608078.1:7842-27614 GCF_000690535.1 Cariama cristata
CCCTGGAACGAAGCTGAAGGAAAGAGATTTGCTAGTTTAATGCCTGGGACTAACGCAACCTTGTGAGCACAGGTGGCAGGGTTTCCAAACGCCATGTACGCAGCACCCTCGTCCACAACGGAGTTGTGGTGTAGCTGTTACCACAACGCAAGCCACCACCGTCCCCGTCATCCCTCACCAAGAAGCCCTGCCTCACAGGTCTGACGGGGAGAGCAGCCGTGCTGTCACGACGAGGATCCTCACGCCGCGAGTCCCAAGGCTACGTCCGTGCCAGGAGCCAAACCCGGACACCTGCAGGACTGCCAGTGTGGATACAGATATCCCGGCAAGGCTGCTATTCGTGCTGTTACAGCCAAAACACCCTTCCTCTACACAAAACCCAGTTAAAAGTGCCACTTGGCTGACACCGTTGCACCCACACGGGGGGTCCCTTCCACCAGACCTATACTGGTCAGGGGGTGACAACGCTATAAAGCCTAACACGGACAATTCTGCTGGCAGAGCCTGCAACGCAGAGTGCATCTAGGTCTCCTGCAAAAGGGATGTTCCTTGCTCGTCTTCCAATTTTGGGTTACTTTTGGCTGTTGTCACAGACTAGGACTCCCCTCCATCCCCTTCTGTCTTCCAGTAAAGCAGCGAGGGCTGATTTCTCCCAAGTCTGGCTGAATTTTATTCTTACCTTCTAAATATGCTCTTTGCAAACTCCATGTTCAAGTGCAGAACTACATTTCTGTAGATCTGTACCTACAGCACATTCTCAAACAAATTAGCAAAACCCCAAATTACTGTGCTTATAAGCAACAAAACAAATCCAAAATTAAAGAGCCTTTTCTCATTTTGGACTTCAAAAAACACTTCCCCAGCAGGACACTGAGTAAACTGATTTAAATGCTGTTAAAACTTCAGCTTATTCTGTAATGCTAAATTTGCATCTGAGGCTCTTCACAGCACACTATATGTAATATACGATTCTAGAATGGAACTCCTTTATGCATGCAGCTAGGAAGCAAAACACCTCAATCCTTGTATTGTTTCAACTGGTTTTTTGTATTAACCTACCAGGTAGAGAGAAACAGGCCATGAGCAAAGGGCAAGCATCCCTTCTTTTCTCTTGCTTTTGTTTAGAACTCCCCGCAGCTCTACTCACATCTACTCACCATCAGCCACAGTACAGAATCCTCCAACCACATTTTATTTCATTCACCTAATACTGTTCTAAATATGGGCAAGAAGCCTGTTATGATCCCACTGAAGTCAGTGATGATACAACTATTAACCTCAAAGGAAGGAGAACCCGTCCAAAGAATATAAATGGGTAATAAGCAGAAAATTCAGAGCCTCTCCCAGCTCTGGACAGCTGGAGCTTTCAAAAACCCAGTAGCTCTATGGCATAAGCAATGAAAAACAGGTTACAGAACTCAGCAACAGAAATTAATAAAAATGACCAAAGGTCATCTGTAGTCTATCAATCACTGTATCGTTTACAGTTCATATTACAGCAGAAAGGTATGAATGTTGTCAGTGCTGTACACTGGCTACTCAGATCTATCATGAATAATTGATAGAGGTTATCCATTTGAGACCCAGCCTATTATTCAAAACTCTAAACCTGCCGTTCACCAACGGCAAAGAGCACTGCAGATGAAGGATGGAGGAGCACTATAGGGAACTATTTTCAATGATGCAAGCAGTGATGAGGGAATGCAGATTATCTGAAAACAAAAGACGAATTTTTCTGAGACCCAAGGTGCTACCCTTTGTGAAGCAGCGAAACAGCATTTCATGTCTACCTATTTTGCACAATTTACTGTCAAGAATAAAATACACCAGCTAAATCTGAACTTGAGGTTTCAGTCTTAAATCTCTTAAAAGCTTGGTTGTTTGAGTTGAAGGCCGAGAAGTGCATTTGCCTCACATCCCCCTACATATTTTGCATTGAGCATCTAGTATGCATCTTCCTCATAAAGTGACTTTGACCTACAAAGAATAAAGAGCCTTACCACTACGGACCAAAGTTTTGATGCTACTTTTAAAATAAGTAAATAATAAGCCAGGAATATCTGTATTTACAAACTACACGGGATGCCTGAGGACCTAAGACTCGCAACATGACCTACACTGTATTAATCCAGACACAGCCATTACTTGGGTAACTTACTCCACTATGGCATTAATTCCAATAGCAGCAAATGGCAGCATACCTTTGAAATTTGGAGCAAGGTTAATACACCAAATAAGAATCTATTAACTACTAACGGTCCTACTAACTAGTGCCTTGTTAGACAGGGCAATTTATTTACAGTTCACCATGACTGAACTGAAGAATCACCATCTTGGACTCTCTAAGTCTGTACTGCAGGATGCAAAACAGATCGTAATTTCATCTTCGAATTAAGAAGTTCAAGCTCACTGACTTGCCTTTGTATGGTTTATAATGTTAGAATAATCCTTTAGTACAATGACAACCTGAGACATTGAATGGGATTGTCTAAGAAAAGCAGTCCCACTGTTTATTCCTTACAGCAGCAGCTCATCAGCGGCATTTGAACAAGCCATGATATAGTCACATCCTTTGACAAGCAACACCTGAAACACCTTCCTCATCTTCACACAGCCTAGGACCCAACAGAAATGTAACATTTTTTCCATTAAATATGAGGCAGGTAGTCAAAAGAAAGATTTCTCTGCAAATTTAGGGACATCTGAGCCTGCTTTTAATTCCCTTTGCCAAAACACAAGGCCCTGTCTAGACAGCAGCCTTCAGGCGCTCTCTTTGCATATAAGGCAGGCCAGGGTATACTGGAAGCGTAAGGATTGTCAAAAAACCTGTTTGGGCTTTGGCAAATTAGTAGTAGTATCTACTCTGTAGACAGCACGGTTCTTAGGCTTATGTCTGACAGAAGCAAAAAAATGCTACAGTCTTTCTGACAAACTCAAACTTTCCTTGCCAAAAGCCATCCTCTCTCCAATTCAGCCTGTTAGGAAACTAGTCTGAAGAAGGCTTTGTTCAAATCTCCACTTTTTCCTACCAGGAGATAAATTTTGTTTATTTTGACTGAGTTTTTGAGCCTGCATACTTCGGTCTTGCAGACTCCAAGATCAGTAATACTGGTTTTGTACTTGACTTCTTACAGCCTCCCACTCATCATTTCCACCCACTCCACGGTGTCACTTTTTGACCAGAAACTAATTAACATCCTGCCTGAACAAAATGGCAGCACTTCTTCTCTCAGGCTTCCTGTAAACAGCAAAACCCAATCCCGCTCCCATCTTCACTTTAAAATATTTTTCTCACACCAAGCTCTTGTACAACAGCTTGCACGTAGCGGTCAGGCTGCGGACAGCTTACACGGGTACAGTCGGTGGTTGCTTCCGATGGGTTGGATTCTCAGCTATCCCACTCCTGAGGTTTACGGATATGGACTTCCAGGCAAGTGGATGAACCCAGTTTGAAACACCATTTTGGTGACAGGATAGTTGAAGAGACAGAACAATTTTCCCTAAGAAATTCTACAGCTGAATTGGCTGAGCCGTTGGTATGGTGGCAGGGTGGGGAGAAGGGAAGACAAGAGATGGAAACAGATTTGATTGCACACAAATAATTTATCACTAACTTAACTCTGTTGCTTCCACATAATTCCTCAGCCAGTACGGGCCGTTCGACTTTGTAACAATATTTGAAGTGGATAAGCAAATACAAACAGCAACATTTAGTAAATCAATTATGAAGATTAGCTTTGCCTTACAACATCTGAGCAAAATACAAGATCTAAAGCTCAAATGAACTTCATAATGTAGGAAAAAACTAATTGCACTTTAAAGAAAGCCTAGTAAAATTATTGCACAATCAGAAGGCAGTCATTTATTAATATGTGATGATCGTATATTTCTGTTCTTTTTAGTTAGGCTTAGATCTGAAATGTCAGCCTTATATGGAAAGAAGCTTTGATGATAGTCATTTATTTGGGAAAGCTTTTCCAGCCTTTTTGTTTTGCACAAACGATTTGAATGTTTAAAGCATTTAAAGAATTTCATATCTAGGTATTAATAAAGAGATGCTGCCTTTTCCATCTTTTATATTTTTATTAAGCTTTTAGTGAAAATGACTTATAAGTGATTCAAAAATAATATACATAAAAGCAGGCAGCCATTCTCACAGTCTGGCAAGTAACACATTTCCATAAATAACAAAGAATACAGGGTCATGCTATCAGCTGTTCAGAAATTTTTAAAAGTCACAATGCCTCTAATTTTGCAGTAACTATTTGCTGGATTGCTTTTATTTATGGCTTGCAACTGAATTTAGAAATGCTTTCCCTGAACTTTAAACGCTATGCTCCTAACTGACTGGCTTTCTCTCCGCTGTTTTTTTTTCTTTTTTTTTTTTTTTTTTTAACTGGATTTCCACGTATCTGTGTCCCCATTGAGTGCAGTGGATGATATGGGCCCACAAGCTGGGCTTGCAAAGGTTTGTGAACACCCAAACCTGCACCTCAGGCATTCGTTTGCACACATTGCACACACATCGGGTTATTTGTTCACATACGTGGTCAGCTGCCCTGTTACCTGGCTCTTCAGATGCATAACGTTAATTGCATTATACATCAGCTTTAGATAATTAGACACAGCTGCATGTTTGAAAATAGTAACATGCAGTGGGAAATCCTGCTGGAAGATCTTGGTCATAAACACTTTCGTAGTTCTCAGATAGACCATTATCTACTCCTTAACTCTCTGTTTGGATCCCTGTTTAAAGTTTTCTTTTACTTTTCCCTTAGGGACTTTTCCAAGCATTCTAATTGAAAATAATTCTGTGATATTATCACTCAGCTTCTAATTTAAAAAAAAAAATAAATCATATAATTCTGTGAAAATGCAAGCTGTTTCCTTAAAAGAACCAAGGGAAAAAAAAAAAAAAAGTATTTTTAACCAACAGAGCTGATGGACAAGAAGAGGTTGCTAATTTTTTCTTATAAATGGCCTGTGAAATAATGCGTTTCACATATTTATCCCCAAAAAAGCTGATTTTTCCACTTGGGACACACACACACACACGACATGACACCAAAACATCACCACCAAAATTGTCTCAGATCTGCTCAATTAATCTTTTTCCATAAACATAAGTTAGTTACAAGCCATGTTAGGTCAGAAGCCGATTTTGACAATCTTATTAGCTCATGATTCAGTTGACCAAAAAAAAATTTCTATATTTGTTCATAAAAATTCTGAGACTATTCTTGTTATTTCTCATCTGAAAATATAAACAAGCCAGGTCTCAGAAGACATCTTGAAAGAATGGCTTGTTTCATTTGGTTGTATTGAAGAGAGTGTTTGAACATAAAGGGGGAAAAGTTTATACTGGCAATTGTGAAGGCACAAAAAGTCAACAGGTACAAAGGCACACATAGAAATAAATAAAGGAAAATAAAAATAAATGTGTTTATCTAATCTGAATGCATATCTGGCATCCCAGCACCAGAGTACAGTTAGTAGTTTAAGAGCATAATCAAGTGATTTCTTCACTGGTTTCAGGAGCCCAGATACAGAAGACTATGAGAAGACTTGTGATAACACATGTTAACCCCAAAAATTAGAGCAGAGAATATCCCTTTAATTTTGACTCATGAGCTAAGATTTTTTTTTTCCTTCCTTTTTTCTAACTGCCGCCAACTGTATTTCTGGTCTTCTGCTTCAAGTGAGCACCAAGCTACTAGGGGATTTCCTAAGTGGGATTACCCGTGTTTCTTCAGTTCCTGCTAGCTGCTTACAGTTGCACCTGTGAGAATTTAACTGAGCTGGCTGTCAACCACCAGCGACCAAACGTAAGGAAAGAGCAGAGAGATTTAAACTCTCTCAGAAGCAAAGCACGTGGACGAAACGTAACCTCAGGGTGGGATTTCTTCTTTTGGCTGAAATCGGTAGGGACTTCTAATTCCTAAAAAAGAACAGAAAATCTAAGCTAGCCTAAAAACTTCCGCCTTTTTGTCAAGAGTCTTGTTTTTCCATTCAGCTTTCGCTGAGGTACAGTCGCAGTGCAGAATATAATTAACCCTTGAGTAAGGGAAGAATGGGAAAATGGTTTCCCTTCTCTTCTCAGGAAAAGTCTTTTGGGGTGGGGGTCAAAACAGAACAGCACCACAGCTTTAAGTAAAGAGAGGCGTAATTAAACTTTCACACAACATCTGTATCACATTTGCACAGGCACTCACTTCCAGGGAAGAGACAGACATCAAAACTAATGGAGAACATCCCAACTCCCCGAACGTAGGAAGAATGCTGTATCGCCTTCCCAGCTGCGCTCTCGGGACTGTAAAACAAGACATCGGCAAAGGAGCCTATTTTCTCCCGTATTGCTTTTACTGTTGTTTTTGGCTAGGGAGCGTTACAAAGTTCTTAAAACAGATTTATCCTACTGCTCCAAGTACTACGAGAGACTTACGTACACCAAGACTACCGGAAAACAACAGCTCCAGAATAAGCCTCATCATCTTCTGGTTGTTATGCACAGTAATTGGTTCCAGGATCAATACTGTGATGCCACAACAAAGGGCTATAGCTTAAGGGTAAAGAATAAACAGCAGGAGTTAATGGAAGTTCTGTTACTATATAAATGCCCCCGAAATGAAAGAAAGGCAGAAAATAAAATATTCCATATAAGCAAAACTGATTATGAATCCAAAGTGCAACCTTGGCTCTCACCAAGTTGTTAATTTCACTATAGGAAAGAAACACAGCAAGTACTTTCAAGTACCTGTAACAAGGAAACAACACATTTAAGATTTTGAAGCTGGTTTGACAAACACAGTGCTTGCCATGGATGCCAATTTATTTGTGTGAAGATGTAGGCAAAGGAAGGAGTCTGGAATTACAGTTTTATTCATCAAATACCCATTACTAGGGTATAGGCCACTTTGTTCAAAACACGATGTGTGATTGCTCCACCAAATCTAAACATCTGGGACAAGTTATGTATCTGGCTTTAGCGCCTTTGAAATTACAAGTTAGGTTTAAGCCAAGAGGTCCCAGCCACACCAGTTTTAACAGTCATGTTTTCAAAGTCTGGCACTTTATTATTTTGAATCTTCCCATTCAATGACATTTTTGATAAAAATATATTTATTCCTTTTCCCCCGCACACCAGGAAAGCGAGACAGATGTAGAAGAACTGCAAATGTCTTCTTTCAAAGTATTTCTCCAAACGTTAACAATTATCTCCCGATACTCAAGCACTCAGATGAAAAGGTACAGAGGAATACAGTCATCTTTCCGATTTACCAGGTGAAACACTAAAACATGCCATGTATCAAAACAGAACGCTGCATCTGTACGCTTTGCTGTTATCACTTCTCCTTCCCTTTTCAGTTTCTGCTGCTCTCAGGACCTGAGAGAAACTTTTACCTGTTCTTCTTTCACCTGCTCTGCCGCCGTGCACGGCTCCGAGGGCTGGGACTGCCCACGCAGGGTTGTGGCAGGGGCACCGTGTAACCTCCTGCCCCGACGCACTCCCACACCCTCACGTGAACAGGATGACGCTTGGCTACGGCACCTCCTTCCCTGCCGCTACTTTCTCTCCACGTCTACTCCGCGGTCACTCATTTCCTTCCCTTAAACAATACTCGTTTTTCGAGTGCCAGCTGTGCCCACACAGGCTGACTCCCCACAGCGTGCCGACTGCCCTGGCACGTGCTGCTCCAGGCCTCGGCCATTCTCATGGCCCTTCTCCTGTTAGTAAGCTAACGCCACGACACCGCTTACGCAAACATAGCACGCTTACCTCCAGCTTACTTCCTTATGCCATTGATTCAGCTGTTTTCCCAACGCTGCTCCTAAGGCTCCCATTTCTTACCATTCCTACATAAACCACCTACGGTTTGCAGCTGACAAGAGCCTGAAACCAGATCAACCCCTTCAAGATAAACTCTTCAACGCTTCCTTCGGTTCACAACTGCGTGATCATCCCAACGAGCTGGATCAAAGGCAAGTGCCCCCAGTTAAGTCCCATCCACCACCCAGCTCTTGGCAGCGCCAGCCCGAGTGCCCCCTTCACCCACAGCACTGCTGAGATCCGTCGGGAAACGGCACTCTGCCTCACTCTAAATTCAGACCCGCAACAAAAGAAATGCAGATTGGTTATCTTACAACGTATATGCTGCGTGGTACTTTTGATACTGTGCATCAGACCAAACATTTTCACCTTAGAAAGCAAATTCACAGATAGGGCAGTTATTGCAGAAGACCACGTTTCTGGTTTGTGCTTTGGCATGTCCTCCACTCCCTGCTACGACAGGGATCTCCGGAGGGCTTTTAGCATCAGAGGTCTGCTTGGAAGTATCGATGAGCTTCCAGAAGCAGCTGTTCACATCACTTGGATGTATCTCTAATAGTAGCACATCATCCCTGTCCCATTTATATATATATTAACCTATACTTGTTACATACACTCAACGTTCTCTCTGAATTTTTGCCTTGCCTTTCTCAAACCTTTTTGAGCTTGAATGAGTTTTTAATTACATTAAGGTTTTGGCCCATTCCAACCTTCACCTCCCTAGGTATCACGTTTCTTTCCTTTTGGCTTCTAAAGGCCTCAAAGAAAGTTGCGAAACTGGAATTTGAGTAAATACTGTATGAAGAGTACTTTCCATGATGCCTTAGTTGAGTATTTCAACTCACTGAATATATCCTAAGAGATTTTTTTTAAAAAAAATTCTAGCTCTAACGTAACTGACCAAGAAAGGTCAGTCTAGCAGAAAATTTTACTAGCACATAAAAATTTCATTATGCATTAATAACACTTCATTTCCATTACGAGCCTAAATATTAGGCACTTGCATACTGATAATACCACAGATAAAAAACCCTAACAACTCCACTTGCAAAATAAAGTGATTATGTTTGAATTATAACTAATATGTCATGTCTCTGTGTGTAAACTAATGAAAAAAACAACACTCCACATTTCCACACAAATAACAGCATTGAGGCTTCCTTGTCAAACATATTTAGCGCTACAGTAGCAAGTAAGTGATCCTCACTTACATGCACCCATTTTGTTGTCCCAGAACAATCCAAGTAAAGATTAATTTTTTCCTGTTACAACTTTACTTGCCATTCTGTGTTTGACTTCTTTTTTTTTTCCCCAAGGCTTCTCCAGGCTTAAACAGTACTTAAGGTTAAGACGTTTCTGGGAAATTTCTGTGCATGTGGATACAGGCATGTGCAAGGACAAGAAACTTCTGCAAAGTATTATAAGGGGTTTAGGATTAATGTGTTCCATGTGCAGTGTAAGCTGTACTTCCTGAATTCTCCTTTAAGGGAAGAGAAGGATCTATTTGCTTCATTATCTAGTAAAAAAGGCTTTACTACCTACTGAATAAAGGCTAACTCACAGAAAACTGAACACACCTTTGGTTCAATGGCGTTACACACCTAGCAAAATATGCAAAAGGCAACGACCAAATGCAGCATCTGCTCTGCTACCTTGGGGTATGGCGGGGATGGGAAGAGATGAAGTCTTTTACATCCCATCATCATCCCAATTCATTGCACTCAGTCTTTCACCATCATGACACTGGCGTGCAACCTCTACTGTTAAAACACACAGAAAATGTTTCATGGAAGGGATTTAAAAAAAAAAAAAGCTGTTTAGACCTGAGGTTCACATTTCCGAAAGAACCCATATATTTCCCTTGTGGTTGTGCTCGCCCCCCCCAATATTTAGTTTTTGCTGACAGCAGCTTGCCTTAAATGCTATTTAAGCAGAAAGACATCAGAAGACATATGCTATCCTGAGATAACACACACCTCTGAAGTGCTGTTAGGTGTAGCTGATGCCTTCAACTGCCTGATGAATTTGTTATCTCAAAGAAACACAAGGTTTGGGAGTGTCTTATACTACAAACTAAACCCAAATTTAGTCTTAAAAAAATAAATAAATCAGTGATTTTGTATCCTTTCAGGGGAAAAAAAAAAAAAAAAAGAGAGATCGATCTAACTTGGAGTAACTACCCCTAACTTATGGCAAACAAAACTAAAATTATAGTGGTGATATGACCAAAAAAATCATGTTAATTGCTATTTATTTTTCTGTTATTAGAAGTAACAGAGATAATGAAACAGTATCTGAGGTTTGAGATTACTAACCTGGAAAACAAAGTTCTAAAAAGTAGGAGGGCTAATCTTCCCCCACGGGTCCTGTACAAGGAGTGTATCTCATGCTCTAAATCCATATTAAGTAAGCACCCATATCCAAGTTACAATAAGCGTCAATTGAGAGAGTACTTTCGTCTTTCACACGGACACTTTCTCAATGGAGATTCTGCACTTTAGAAGGACAAAGTGTTGGATTTTTGCCCTTAGCACCACTAAAGCGTAACCGAATCCATTAACAGAGTATCCACAAAAGACAATTCTGACACTTGCTCCTCCCCCAGTCTTATCCTGGGTAAAGTTTGTATGATACAGTACATTTCAGAACACACCATTTACACTGGCATCGATTACAGAAAAGAAAGATTTCGCTATTCTTCTCTAACCTCAAGCCATTAGGTGCCAAGTGGTTCAACAAAGCAGTTAACAATGATTCCAACCTGACTGCTCATATGCTTAAAATCAAGCCAGCAGTTACGAGTTTTGCTGGATCAGGGCCAAAGCATTCAGCAATTTGCCAGTTCAAACCCATGCTGTCTATAAACAAGGAAAACAAATTCACCATGAAACTAAGTTCCCTACACGTTTACAAATCCATTCCAGGCTTTGAAAATAACGTCGAGGTATCAGCCACAAAACATGGCACAGTAGCAGTCACACACCAAGCGCAACAAGGATCCAAAAGTCTCATTCAAGGACTAGAGTGTTAAAAATTATAATGAAAAACTCAAGAGTTTTCCTCCACAGTTTCCATAAAATTCACTGTATGCTTTTCATCTCCCTAAAAATCCAGGCTTGCTGCCGGTAAGTCTAGTAGGCAATCAAAAGAAAACTGGGAATAAAAAAAAAAACATTATTGATGCTCCCACTGTAAAGGGCTCCCTTGACTGCTAAATTTTTCTTGGCTTTTACTGGTAGGACTGGTACCACGGTCAGGCCCATTCAAGTACAAGCAATCCAGTGCTAGAATGAGACCACTGGGTTAAAAAGTAGTAAAGTGAAGTCAAGTGAGACCTAGTAAAAGTCATATTTGCAAAATGCACCTGCTGAAAACAAATTATCTACCAACACGAGGCCAAACTGCACATTACTTTTACACCCTGGGCAGCCCTGGGACTCCCTCAGGTTTCAGCTCCCACAGAATTTAGCCCACCATATCCACTGAGAGCATCTACGGCCAAATCTAAGGTGTTAACAAAGAAAACCTGACTCTCGGTTTAAGATGGATGAAGGACAAACCATGAACCATGATGTAAAGAGCAGCAAAATGATTTACCATCAAAGACATCTCCACAAGTCCCTCGTTAGCAGTCGTTCACAGATCAGTGGAATCCCACTAAACACAGGAAACATTTGGAAATCAGATTAAAAACACTACCATTGTAATTCTGATTGTCCATATCTGTTTTAGTAGCTGGGGGGAAGGGAGACCTTGCTTACTAATCAGAAACTGCTAGAAAATAAAAGCACTACACAATGCGATCTTACGACTATAAATGTCACAAAGCACTATTTCACATGCTATGGCTTGATGTAACAGGAACATCCAGTACTAAGAAATACCAGAATTGCTAAACTGGCTTTTACAAGGCAGCAAGGCCAGGGTAGGTGTCAAGAAGTGAGGGTTTTGAGGAGTTACTGTGCAGCTGGATTCCCAAGCGCACGTCCCCATATGCAGATGTTTATAATACCTGCTGAAGAAGAGCTAAAAGCCTGCTATGAAAACTGGAACCCCTGTGCAACTGACTTGAACGTAAAGGGCTATTTTTGAATGCACAAACCGAAACCAAGACAGCCAATAGCTTTCCACACCCTTGGAAATATCTTTTTTAAATGCTAGTGTTTGGTTAGCACGGAAGGAGATTGGCAATTCAGGAAGGACTAAACATTGACACAAGCAATCCTTAGAAGCAGCTCTCGTGACAACATTTCCAAAAGCTGCAGAAGAAGTATGAAGAACTGATCTTGCTTTGGGCATCTTACAAAAGCTTCACGGCAAAGCTTATGCTACTATCACCTACCTTTAAGAAACTACATTCACTTCCTTGCTTTCTAAGAGATAAAATAAAGGCTGGGTAAACCTCTCTCTCCCTTAGCATCTTGGTACAAATTTTCTTCCAAGCTGAGCTATGCTTTGGTCGCTCGTATCACAGACCTACAGCTACCATAAACTGTCTAAACAATACTTCTGCCTAATTGTGTCTCTTGTTATTGTATATGGTAACCTGCAAAGAAGGAACGCTAAATTAAAGCTAAATACAGTAGAAGTATCTTTGACATGTTGTATCAAAATACCCTGCAAAAAATTCTTCAGTACATAAATGAGACCATCACTGAAATGTTTGCATGGAATAAAAGCAGTGCAACAGTTGCATTAATAACTTCAAAATGCTGCAAAAGAAGTTCTCCCTGAGCAACAACAAAGGCAATCTCTGTAGCGAGAAGTCGTTCATCTACTGAAGTATCTCAAGCTCCGCCAGCAAGCCTTAGTTCTGACTTGAGCTGACTGTGTGTTATCTGTTCCTCATCACCCCGCCCCGTCGCAAGAGGAACTTGAATTACTGTTTAACACTTTTGCTGGCCACCCACATTACATGAGACTGAGTAAAACAGAACCTAGTAATGCAGAGTGTGGTAATCAGGAACACAGTGGAAATTACCCAAGATGCCTACAGGGCAATCGTTAAACGTTCCTTAGCTGGTATGATGTCAGGGTAATGTATAGCATTAAAGGGTATGGATTGCGTTATCCCAAAGCACTGCTGCCCTGTTCCAGTCAAACACTGTTTGCATGAGCTTCCTGAAGCACAGCTCCCACCATCAGCCTAAAATAAAGAAGAGGCAAGCAACTTCACCTGTGTGAGGTACAGGAGCCAAGGGAGCTTTTAACCACACCTCTAGATGTCCTATGGCTCTTCTCCCTCTCGCCTCAATACACACTTCGGTGATTCTCGCTGCCAGACTTTTTCTTGCTATCCATTTTCTCGGGATGATCAGCATAATTTCTATTTTGTTCCATTCCCTCAGTTCTTCTTCTCATTCATGTTAACCCACAGTTGAAGATAAATGAGAGCAAAAAGCTATTGTTGATGGCAGCACCGCAGGGATATATATATACTCACACACAGGAGAGACTCTCTGCAGTCCTGAGGAGCGTACAAGTGTCCAAACAGGAGGGAGGTGGTAACCAAGTGCTGCTGTGGAGATACACACAGGCCTGTACTGGGCAAAAATGATGCTTCAACCTGCAGTGCTTTGCCGAGAAACTTCACATCATGAGAAAATAGCATGCCGTGTGTGGCTTTGCTACACGCAAAGGGGGGAGTGGCTGGAAAGCTGCCCGGCAGAGAAAGACCTGGGGGGGTGTTGGTCAACAGCTGGCTGAACATGAGCCGGCAGTGTGCCCCGGCAGCCAAGAAGGCCAACAGCATCCTGGCCTGTATCAGGAATAGCGTGGCCAGCAGGACTAGGGAAGTGATCATCCCTTTGTGCTCTGCGCTGGTGGGGCCGCACCTCGAGTGCTGCGTTCAGTTTTGGATCCCTCACTACAAGAAGGACGTTGAGGTGCTGGAGCGTGTCCAGAGAAGAGAGATATAGCTGGTGAGGGGCCTGGAGAAAAAGCCTTACGAGGAGCGGCTGAGGGAGCTGGGGGTGTTTAGTCTGGAGGCTGAGGGGAGACCTGATCCCCCTCTACAGCTACCTGAAAGGGGGTTGTAGCGAGGCAGGGGTTGGTCTCTTCTCCCCAGTAACTAGCGATAGGACAAGAGGAAACGGTCTCAAGTTGCGCCAGGGGAGGTTCAGGCTGGACATTAGAAAGAATTTCTTCACTGTAAGAGTCATTAAGCATTGGAATGGGGTCCCCAGGGAGGTGGTGGAGTCACCATCCCTGGACGTGTTCAAAAAACATTTAGATACAGCGCTTCAAGACATGGTTTAGTGGCTTTAGCGGGCATGGTGGCATCGAGTATATGGTTGGACTTGATGATCTTTGAGGTCTCTTCCAACCATAATGATTCTACGATTCTATGCAACAGCATCGGACTATGTGAACTACAGCAAGGCAGGTATAAAAGCGAAATTTCTGAAGAGTATTATTAGACACGTTCAAACTAGGTAACTGATCTAGTCCTGATCCACCAAATTTGCTTTAAGGAACAGTTTGAACTTTTCAAAGTCCCAGACAACGTCTAATAGATCTTACTTCTGCAAGCACAGGGTCCTTGCCTCTGCCCAACTTGCCCTATGATTTGAATCATAAACTTGCTGTATTTGAAAGTACTGGCATTAATCCCACTGGCGTTAACAACCAAAACAATTAGTTTAGGTTGAAAAGTTGAGGGGGTTTTATATTCCAACAACCGCTCCTCAGCAATGCCAAAATTAACTGGCGAAATGTGTAATCACAGTATAACATTTTTATCTTCAGGGTAGGGATCTAACAGAAGCCACCAAGACACTGTTCTTCCTTGAAGCTACCTCATTTCTTGGAAGCCTGGGGCAGTCGTTACCAACTGTCCAGTACTAAGACATTCTCCAATTTGTTGTATGTTTATTCTGCAAAATAAATATGCTAAATAACTTCAACATACTTAAGACTGTACATACAGAACAAGATCTTCCTTTGGTGTAAAATGCCCCAACAGCATTGCCTTCAGTGGCGTGACACTCTGGGATTTACAGTAAGTGAGAGTCTGGCATGAGAAGTATCTAAAGTGTAATTATTTGATTAAGATATATAGTAAAAATGTTTGATTTTTAAGTACTAGAGAGGACTTCCCTTGCATACAGAGGAACATTTTTTCATATAGGCAGAACAATGAAGTCCTGGTACTGAATACTGGCAGCTGTGTTTCATGCACTGACTTTGGCCACAGAAAACATTTACTAGAACTACCTTTCTCTCTTCTTTGAAGTTACTACCCATTTTTATTCTTCTACTTTCACTTGCTTAGCTGTTTTATTAATGTTCCTCTCCTCCCTCAAATTACAGCCTCGCCATTTTACTGGAAAATTAAAGCAACTCCGGACAAGTTTTATTGTTGATTTATTTTAAATCAAAAGCCTTACAAAATTAGGCACTTTTCGTTAAAGTTCCAGCTCTTGGATTTAATTCATATCTGAGCAAAACAAAGTCCAAATTTATGCTTCACAAATCTCTCATTCTTCTTCTTTCACAAAACTTACTAATGTCTCTATGTTTCTATTCAAGCATTCCAATTTACATATAGGATTTTCTTATAACATGCCTGGGATAAATGGTAAGTGTTACATCCCCCAGTTTGTGTAACCTGTAAGCAATTCACAGGCAGCTGTCACTTCTTTGATTTACTAATCAAGATACTAAATCAGTGTCTGGCCATGGATTTCTAAGAGTTTTTGAAATGTAACAAAGAACTCCACTGCTGCTCTGCTTTTTTTTTTTTTGTGCTTAAGCTAAAACCAAAGAAGGAGCTGAGAGTTCAGACTTTTCAGCAGATCGATAACAACAAGCCGGTGAGTTCACCGGCAGGTGTGGACATGGTGAGCTCCTGCTGCTGTCTCCCATTTGTGTGACGGCTCCAGACCTCCGGTTTTCACATCCTCGTGGAGTTACCCACCTCCGAATTCGGGGCCTCACGAGCCCTCATGGCTTCAGTGCAAAACACCCAGCACCCCGGCACTGCCCTGGAGGGTTTCAACCCCAACACCATCCCACACCTCTTTTCAGCCTCCTCTCCTCTTTGAAACCTCATCGCGCAGCACAGCTCCCTTCACCAAGGTCCTGCTCCTCTCTGCCTTCCCCCATTCCCCCTTCTCTCCTCCCTGCACCCTACTCCCATCTCTTGACTCGCCCCCTCACGGAGCTCATCTTCTCCTGAGCACATCCCACCAGTAACGCCCGATGCAAACCAGATGCAGCCACGCACCACTGTTTTTTCTTCGTTGTTTGGGTTTTGGGTTTTTTTATATGCATTCTGTGCAGTCTAACAACTTGTGTCTACCTCATCTAGTCAGACTAACGAGCTCCTTGGGCCTAAAGCCGTGTTCGTACAGGGCTCAGCACAACAGTTCTCACTCCCAATCAGCCCCTTCCTGCATTAGCCAGCATAATAAAAACAGCATGTGTTGAGTAAAAGTGAATCAATCTCTCCTTAAAGCATTTCAAAAATCCGGAGGAGTCTGACAGAAGGAGAAAAAGGAAAAGGGAGAGAAGAGGCAGGAGATGAAGGAAACAAAATGGAGGAGATGGTTTTCACCAGAAGCAGCATTCTGAGGTGCAACACCCTCTCCTTTCCCTCCCGTCCTTCCCTGACAAGGTCAGGCTAGAAGCAGCAGTCCTCTCCTTTATTCCTACATAACCCTCCTTCTCTTTTCCTTTTTTTTTTTTTTTTTTTTTTTCTTTTTTTCCCTCCTCCATAGATTACTTTTCACATTTACTTCCTGCCCAGTCCGGGGCTCACACACAAAAAGAAGTACCTTTATGGCACTCCCTTACTGACGGGGGTATCGCAGGCCTGTGCTTTTACTACGTGTTTGCTGACCAACAAGTGGTATTTAAATCATTTTCACTTCTTTTCTTCATCTTCCCACATGCCAGCAGCAGTCAGAGCCTCAAAAATTACACTTCCTTCTACATTTCAGGACTGAAATAGTTCGTGGTGCCTAATGTATCAAACTGTACCACCTTCACTGCTAAACACACCACGACAAAGAGAGGGCCCACGTTGAGCCTTAAAAATACTAACCACCAAATGCACACAGGCTGAATTATTTCTTTGGTATACCTAAAACTACATTTTAGTTGAGAAGCTGAAAGATTTTTAAAAAATAGGGTGTCTTCCTTTCCACTTCTATCAACACATGGATAATCCCCCTCTACTCTCTCAGTCAAAGCTCTGGGGTTCTTTTTAGTTAAAAATGTAAATCACACACACACAAAAAGCAAGCCCCAAGTTGGGGAAGTGCTGAGCAACAATTTACAGGTGGTTCAAACAGCTTTGGATGAAACTCCTTGAAATTCAGGTACAGTTTGC
Source organism: Cariama cristata (assembly GCF_000690535.1). Classification (NCBI taxonomy): domain Eukaryota; kingdom Metazoa; phylum Chordata; class Aves; order Cariamiformes; family Cariamidae; genus Cariama; species Cariama cristata. The sequence continues at coordinate 25,005 of NW_009608078.1, forward strand.
TAGCGGCTTGAATGCCAAATAAAAGCGCAGACTCATCTGGGGCAGAAAGAGCTCAAAAATATTCAGTCTGCTCTTAGCTGAGCAAATGTGCTCTGGGCCACCTCTGCCCACATGGCTGTCACACAAAGCACATATACCTCATGCACATATCTTTGTATGACAGGTATCACACGGTACACCACGTGTAACTCTCAGAAAACTAATTTTTACCCTCCTTCCAACAAGATGGAAAGCACTTTGTAACCAGCTAGCTTACCCACTGGCAGCTGATAAACTGGGTTTGCAAACACTACCCCCGTGCCTGAGAAATCAGTATGTTACTCTACGTAGACAACAGAGACAAATTACCGACACGCTAAAAGCAAAGAAGTGCCTATCCTGGAGGCTCTCAACCCGATTTCACATGCAAGGTGTAACTCTTGCTCTTCTCCCAATAAGCCCTACCAGTACTTCCCAGCCACTGTCACCCTCAGACCCAGCATCTGTTGGCCCTAAATGACCACGGAGGTGCATTGCCAGCTTCCCTGCTGCAGGACACTGTGTGTTAACAGGACTACTCGGATTATTAAGAACGAAACACACAAAGAAGTATTTTCAGCTGAGTCAAGGCCACAACATTCAATGCTTGGCAGTCTCAAGGCCCTTTTCTGACGCAGGATAACATAGTGATGTGTCAAAAGGGAGGAAAAACAGTAAAGATGTGAAAGTAAAAAAAAAAAACAAAAAAAAACCAACCTCAAAAAACCAAACCAAAACAAAAAAACCCCAGATATTATATAACCTTATGAGTAGTACAAGATTTTCCTGATCACAGCCTGCATAAAAATAATACCATAGAAGACATGTCAGGAAGGAGAACTGAGAGTGCTGCTTGCCCACCTCCACTGGGGAGGGATGCTGTCCGTGGGGCTGGAACCCTGCTCTCGATGGAAAAGCTTCACCTGCAAGAGTAACTACAAAAAGCTGCAGCAGAGGACAGCAGACCACGGCACTTCTGGGCCAAAATGTGCTTTGAGGCCATACCAGAACACCTGATTTTAGCAGGAACGTACACGAGGGTGGAATTTGGCCTATATTCTGTACATCTTAAGTTTCTGTTCATCGAGGAGGGAAGGAAAACCTCTCGAGTTAAAGCAGCAATATGCAGAAGAGTAAAACTAATCCTACAGCCTGCTCGACAGAAGGGCCTCAGTCCCTTAGAAAACAATGTAAGTGCAGTTTCAGTAAATCTGCATACCAAAAAGAGAAAATTGAGAAACTTAAGTCTTGAACATTGACCAATAAAAACTCCTTTCAAAAAAAAAACCCACTCACACACCAAAATCCAAAACCAAACCAACAACCAAAAACCAACTTTCTTTTGAATCCAAAAAATCTCTGTCACTTGTAAAAAATGTTCACTTCACTGACACAGTGACTTTATTTAAATAAACTCTACTAAGAAGCAAGGGTAACATTTCCCTTGGTCCTAAGATTAAAACATCTCTTTTTAGCCAATTAAATACTTGACTAGCTCTTCAGCTGTGATGATAGCGAACATAAAATGCAGCAGCCACCCTCCCAGCCCATCAATGCAAACACGTCCTTTTTCCAAGATGCGCCTTTATTTAGGTGCATCAGTTTGCTGCTTCTTCAAAGAAGTTAAAGAAGATAAGGATCAATTTGGCACCCAAAGAAACAAGTTTCCAGGTGTTGGCTAGTGACATCGGATAAGCCAGTCACCTTAATTCCTGTGAAAGAAACCACTGTGTGACTTTTAACTCCCACCTTTCGCTCCTGCAACAAGTGCTCAAAGCTTGAGTTGAGGCAAGAGTAGGACAGACAAAGAGATGAGATGGCTCCTCTTGTTAGAAATAAAGTGCTTAATACGGAGGGCACGTAAGAACAGCTTTCCTATTTGAACACAACGTGAGAAAGTGTTTTGGTGTTTTCAGCCCGTCTCCAGAGAGATGGTTTTCCATCACAGCAGTTTCCATAAGGGCACTGTACATTACACTGGTAAAACATGGCAGCCCCATTTAACTCCAGACAAAGCTGCAGTTTTATCACCGCACCTTGTGTCAACTGTACTGAGGTGTTTCAGGCGGCAGCTGATGGATTTTCACACAAAGTATGTATGCTCCCAGACGGAACTTCGTGTAAGTGTCCAAAATCAAACAGCAGATGGGAAAGCCAAATTTTGAGTCTTTTAAATGGGCGAGTAATCATAGCAAAAATATTTAAGTCAGCTTGTCACTAAGACTTTATGGAGTTGTGGTTTATGGGCAGGGCAAGAAAGTATTAAAAATAAGTGGAGTTCTTGGTTTAATTTACATTTCTGTTCTAGAGTGCACCCAATTCGTCCATCGGGGACTTGATCCAAGTTGTAGCAAAATCAAGTTTAGGACCGTTCTTGTCAGTTTAAGGACAAACAGATGGGTTTAATTTTTTACAATTTCAATCCTTTGGAGCTCTCTTCCTTCTATGCCTTACATTTTGAAAGTTGTACTGCCAAGCAGTGTCAGCCTCAACTTTAGTTGTCCTAAAACCATGAGACTTTCATGAAAGAAGCTTAATGACAAACTAAATATATATATATCTCTCTATATATATCTATATATCTATATATAT
>NW_009608079.1:0-2991 GCF_000690535.1 Cariama cristata
GTGGGTACCTGCCCGTAAGCCTCTAGTGTTGCTGTGTGCAAGTGTGCATTTGCCAGCAGATCTCTTGTTACAATGAAGTGCCAAGGAGTTACCACCCTGACTGCAAATCGCTTCCCCCCATCCCGCTTCCACCGTGCCCCCCTCTCCGCAGAGGCAGGAACTTTCTCTGCATTGACTACTACCCCCGTCGCTTTGTACCACATACGTAACTGCCATCACCATCAATTTTATATGTACAATAATTTCCCTTTTATATGTCAGGTAAATATTTGTAAGAGTTATACTCACACAAATGAGATTATTATAATGATTACTAATATATTTTTTTTTCCATGTTTCATTGCCTGAATAAAAATTGTGTTTATCACTCTTGAAAGCTTTTTTGGTGTTTGCAAAGTTGGTGAAGGGTTTTTGGAGAAGTTGGCGTTATCTTCCAGGAGGGGCCATATTCTGCCTCGTTTTTATTAATGTGGTTTACAACACGGTTGGTTTCAAATAAGCATGGTTATCATCTGTTCCTGAAATCTGCGTTCGTAAACTCTGAAATTCAGACCTGAGATGACTTTGATGCCCTCTTGACTCCTACGGTGCTGCAGTGATGTTCCCGGCAGATTTTGCTGAACTGCGGCACGGCCGCTGGTGAGCTGGGCCAAGAAGAAGAGTTGAGGGCAACGGCGAGATGTCAGGCAACGGGACTTGGTTTAATCCCCGTGCCGACCCTGATAACCTTTCGTGGCCTTGGGTGAATCCCTCTGTAAGGATGGAGACCGCCCTGCCCGGCTGGGAGCTGGGAGTTGGCGAGGGCAGGGACGGCTCCGCTGGGCTCCCAGCTCCCTCTGGGTTTTCTGTTGTTCTCTTGCACTTCTTTTGGAAAATTTGGAGGTTGTTGGGTTTTTTTTTTCCCCCTCCCCAACTTGCCTGCTCTAAATGGCAAGAAAGGGGTTATTCTCTGGATGGAGCGGGTAGGCTTGGTCAAGGTCTTTGGAAGCCACTGCAAGGTACAGTGTCCGGCGATGGCGAGGGTTCCCAAAGCAGGCACCGGCGGGACATGGAGCAGAGCCCAGCCTGGCGAGCGTGGGCAGGTCCAGCCGCCGGCACCGGCCCGGGGCTCTGCTCTGCTTCCCTGCCCCGAGCCAGCCCATGCCCTTGGGGAGCTGCGTCCTGCCCTCCCCAGCTAAGACGGCATTAGCCAGGGGCTGCAGTAAGGCTGTTATCCCCAGCCCGGGGATCCAATCACCCAAGCAGATTAACTGTAAAACCTTAAGACAAAACTGAAGCGACGCACCCTGCGCCGCACACTGCTGAAAATGTCCACCCTGAAGACCCTCCTGGCCCTGGCCATCATCACATCCCTGGCCGGAGAAAGTAAGTATCCCGTAGCTCAAGGTGGGATAAATCACTGTAGCTGTGCTTCTGCTTGTTGGCTGTCCCCGTGCCTGTTGTGTCCCTGCCCAACATTGTTCCCATCCCTGCAGAAAAATGATGTTTTGGGGTGGGACGGTGGCTTTCTCCTCCTAGGAGCACCCAGAGGAGCACCCTGCCCCTCACCCTCTCTCTCTGCTGCTTGCACAAATGTGTGCGGTGCCCAGCGAGGACCGCGGAGCCTCCCGGTCTACATCTCCGATGGAGTCAAGGAGGTACCCGAGCCAAACAACAGGAGCTTCTCATCGCTAGAGCGATGTTTCCCAGCTAAAGTTTGGCTAAAATCACCAAAAACAAAAAGTCTTAAAAAGGCGGGAAGGTGGTTGTGCTGCTCAGCAATGCCGTGAAGCGTGGTCAGGTCGGGACGGTTTCAGGATCTTTGCGCCACGAGAAGATGAACCACGACTGGGTTTAGCTGATGGTAAATGAAAGATTGTCCCACGCTGCAAAGAACCACAAAGGAGAAGCACGGGATGAGCAATCCCGCTGTGGAGGTCGGGGTCAGCGTGGGTTAATGGGAGGCATTGACTGACCCCATGAAATCCCAGTTTCCCCAAGACACTGGTTTTTTTTCCTTTCCCGTGAGATGAAGGTGGGAGCTCGGACCTCCTGCCAGATCCACCCTGCTGACCAGGAGTGGGGTCCCACGTGCCACGAGAGGGCTCTGCTCAGCCAGCAAAGCAAATTTTATTCCCGACATCCATGGTAATGTAACCATCACCATCAAAAACAAGTATTCTTCATGTCAGGCAGGAGCAGGAGCATCAGGTTTGGGTTTTTGGTTTTTTTTTTTGGGGGGGGGGGAATGATTTGTCTGCAGATATTTAAAGCAGTGCTGTTCTTTAAAGCCTCTGACTGTCATCAAATGCTGATAACTTTTTTTTACATTTGCTCAGCTCGTTCCTAAACCGAGCAGGGACCTCTGGCACTTGTGCATTTTCCTCTCCTAAAGGGTCAAACAGCTTTCACACCTATTACCAGCTCTGACGCACCGAGTGCCGGCGGAGGTGAGGGGCTGGTTATTATCTAACATGCCTAGGGCCTCCTTGGAGGACAATTTGGAGATGGCTCGTCCTTCCTGACCCACGCGTTTGCCCGGCACTTTGCTGTCTGTCACTGCCCTTGTCCCTCTGGGCACTGCCTTTTGCTTTCCGAGCAAAAATATTTTATGAAGGAGCTGCTGGAGTTTAAAGGCACACAAATGCACCAAACCATCTTCCACAGGTTTGAATGAATCCTCCCTTCTCTCCCCCTCTCCAAAATGCTCATTAAAATGAAATTTGGCACAGGAAGACAAAGGTCTAGGGTGGGTTTTTTTAACTCTTTTTACCGTAAAGGGAATTACAAGACTCTCACTGAAGGAGAGTAAGGACTCAGGCGAGCTGGCCTGCCCAGTTTAGCTCTCGTCCTTTTGAGTCACACTTGCAAGAGTTTTGCATGAATTTCATGGACAGGAGAGCCCTCCCATCCCCAAACTGCATGTGGCTAACCCTTGCCCGTGACTCCTTGCCCCTGTACTTGGTGGGGGTCACCAGTGGCCGGGGAGAGCCCCAGCCTGCACATGGCACC
>NW_009608079.1:3022-4810 GCF_000690535.1 Cariama cristata
GGGCTCCGAGACAGAGCATCGTCACCGCTCTCACTCCTCCTCCTCCTTGTCTTCGTGCAGGTAAAGCGCTGAAATGCCACAAATGTGTCGCGTCCAACGAGAACGACTGCAACAAGCAAGGCTCCCACAGCTGCCCCCAGTACGCCGACGCCTGCGCCACGATCACTGCGCCCAGTAAGTCCCTTGGCTGGGGGGGGACTGGAAGTGCTGGGGGGGACTGGAGGGGCTGGGAGGGGACCAGAAGGTGAAGAGAAGCAGAGGACCTGCCAGGGAACACCAAGAGCTGGACTTCTTCTTGTCCCCGTGAGGCAGGGATGAGTCACTTGGGTTTTTTTTCCCAAGTTTGTAGTCCTTCAAAACATGTTTTTGGTCTGAAATAACTCACAGCCCTTTCCTGGCACAGGGAAAGTCCTTCTTTGTGGCGTGCTGCTCCCATCCTCCAGAAATCCTTCACCATCCCCGGTGCAACCTTGCAGGTGCCGGGCAGCAGCACGGCTGGCGAGACGGACAGAGACTGTTCCCAAATCCACACACCCCCCCATCTTGGGTTCACTGCACAGCCTGGGCTGTGCGCATTTTCACCCGTGGCTTATAAATACGTGGTCGCTATTTCACAGCAGAGCTGTGTGATGTGCTCCATGGTGACTTGGAGCAGGGTGACCACGGCGACATCCCTTGCCCACCGGACGGCTGCTCGCCTCTCCCGGCAGTCCCATGTGCAGAAGGGAGACCCTTTTATTCCCCATCTATAATGCAACATGCTGGGACACAGCTCTACTTCCCCCCCACCAGCTTAGCAGGGGAGGAGCGAAGCCCCCAATACCCAGGACCACCTGACCCCCCCATATTGCGTGTGCCTTTCCTTGCAGACAGCATCATTAAATCTTGCTCCTACAAGTCCTTCTGTGAGCAAGCACGGTACGGCACCTCCGGCGGGGCCACCCTGCGATGCTGCTTCAGCGACGGCTGCAACGGGTCACCGCGGGGCACCAGGAACGGTGGGGGGACCACGCCGCTGCATCTCCCCAGCTTGCTGACCACCGTGCTGGTGGGGAAGCTGGTACTGAGCTGGTTGTGAGGGTCCCGGGCAAGGGACGGCTGGCTCGGCTTAGCTGCTTGCTGCGATAGCCTAGGGACACACGCAGGCATCAGGCAAATAAACGCTGCAGTTGAAAACCGTGTTGGCAGCCGCTGCTTCTCATTTACAGGAAAACTGTAACCTCGTGAGAAAAGGGCCTGGACCGAACTGATTTGGCCTCCTGGTGATCCCTGTGGGAATGGGAGCTCATCTGAGCGCAGGCACCTTTGCCAGGCAGAGCTTGGGGGGGCCTAGGGCAGACCCCCCCCAGCCCCTCCCGACGGAGATGCTTTTGGGCTACTTTATGCAAACTTGAGATTCATGGCTGTGGGGAGCCGTTTCTTTCCTCCTGTGACTGCAAAAATATGGGCCTGGGCAAACTATAAATATATTTGGTGTGAAATATTGGTCGAGCCTGTCGGGTGCAGCTCTTTGTGCCACTCGGCGGGAGGAAACCATCCATCGGGACCTCAGTGAGGCTGCACGGTGGGGTGGGTTTGTCCCCAGATGAGCAGCGCTGCGTGTCTGCAATTGCAGAGAGATCAAATTTTCGGGTGACTGATTCATCCCCTGGCTGTCACCGCCACCTCCGGGACATCTTGCTTTTCCTCTTTCCACCAGACTTTCCCTTTGAACCCCTCGTGATGAGGTGTTTCCCGCAGGTGCGCATTGGTGCTACCTGCAAAAGTGTGATTTTATGTACAAGTCCT
>NW_009608079.1:4824-8161 GCF_000690535.1 Cariama cristata
CTCACCACCCCCGTGGTCCCCCCCCCCCCCGGGGCTGGTCTAATGCAGGGACAGGGTTCTGGCCCAGATTTTGCAGTTTAAGGAGGAAAAAAAAGCAGTCTGTGGTTGAGGTAAGGAGGAGATGAAATGCATGGGATGGCTGGGGAGGATGCAGGACACGCAGGACTCCGGCAGAGCTGCTGAGTTGCCGCGTAGGAAACTCATCTGTCCGTTGGGATCAGAACAAAGCTCCCGAGGCTTGCGGAGAGCGGGCGGCATTCTGCTGGCACGGCGGGATGCCACGCAGCAGGCAAGCAAACCACTTTCCTGGTTATTATCAATATACAATGCTTAGAAACGTGAAAGCATCCGCACCGAGCCAAGCAAACACCGGTTCTCCACTTGCCGATAGCATCTGGGGTGGGAAAGTCATCCAAGGAGCCATCAGCCAGGCGTGGGGACGTTCCTCTCCCCCCTCCATGCAGCTCAGCGCTCGCTGGCCAGCAGCGGCCTGGGGCTGTCCTGTACACGGGGGCTTCTCAGGGGAGCGAGGTCCTGGGTGAATCCTGCCGGTCCCATGGTTTGCAGGGGGGAGCACTGATGTGGGGCTTGCTCTGTGGTCTGGGGTGGTTGGTGGTGACACAGCTTAAAGCTCTGCTAGAAAGAAACCCCCCCCCTCCTCCCAGGAGCGCTCGGTGCTGCTTTGTTTTGTAAGGGAGAATGGTAAAAGCCAGTGAATAAGAATGAGGAGGAAAGAAAGGGGAATGACGAAGGGAGGAGAGAGAAGGATGGCCGGGAGCGTGGGATGGAAATTTAACTGCAAGAAATACAATGCAGGGCAAGCCAGCAAACTGCTGACCAAAAGCTCAGCCGCTGCTCCTCCAGCAAAGCAATGGGCTGGGAGTTTCCCTTAGTCATAACACAAGAAAAAAGGGAACAGGTACTGAAACCGAAAAGAGCGTGTTCGAACAGAAGAAAAGAAATAATTCAGCATGCTTGGGTCCAGCCGTGGAACTCCCTGCTGCAGGATGCTACTGAAACAGAGACCTCGGTGAGTGCTGGAGATGGTCAAAAATCCTGGAGAACAGGGATATCAAGTCTTGTGAGGGTTTAACACCAACCAAGAGGGATGCTTGGCTGCTGCCACGAGAGGCGAGACATCCAGAAGGCAGATTATTCCGCATCTGCTGTGGGCTCTGCTCCTTCCCTGGGTACACCAAGGACGTTTTCCTGTGGGGAACCCTGGGTGCTGGTGGGACCTCCAAAGGCGCTGGGACAGAGACGTGCCCAGCTCTGGGAATCCCCTCACGGCCCTCCAGCTGCTAATGGGGTGTCTCTGCGAGTTCAAGGGGCTGCTCGCACCCCCAGGCACCCTACAGCAGCAAAATATATTGACAAATCCAGGAGGAGAACTGAAAGGCTCTCGGAACAAAGGGAGAGCGGCGGTGTGACGAGCTGCCGTGTGACTGTGTCTGTAGAAAAAAGAGCTGCTTCCCATCCAGGCTCTGGTGCAAGTCACAAGGTCCATGAGAGATGCCCCAAGTATAAAAATACTCCATGGAAAAGTTTTGTCTTTGCAAAGCAGGCAGGGATGAGGAGAGGGGAAAAAGACAGTGGTTGGTGGGGCAGTGCAGCGAGCAGTGGGAAGGAGAGGATGGAAGGAGTGGGAAGGACACGCACGGGATGGACGAGGGTTGCGGGTGGGCGGGTGAAGCTGTGCTGAAATCCCGGTGCTGAAGTTCTGCACCTTGCCTCTGCCGTTACACCGGCATCTCGGCGTGGGTGTGCTGCTCCCTGCGGGCCATAACGCTGAGCCTGTTCGGCACAGCCACGAACCACTGGGCAGGCTGGTGGGTATCCACAGCCGAGACTTCCAGAGCTTGGCTGGACGTGGCCCTGCCCTCACCCAACCGAGCCGCCCGCCCTGCTTTGAGGTAGGAAAGTTGCTTTTCCAACCTCCTTGTTTGCCCTTTATTTTTAAGTTCTGTTCTAAGTATAACCCAGTTGCTGTGGCCTGCATTTCCATCCCTGGTGGGTTTTTTTTGTGCTTCAGGTTTTGGTTCCCTTATAGCACCCTCAAAAACTCTACCGTGAGTGCTCGGCACTTCCAGGCGCTGGTTCCATCCGTGTTTGCAACTGGGTGAGGATGGGTTTTAGGGTGTGTGGCCATCTGTGTGCGTGGGGAGACGGGCAGTGCAAGGAATAACCAGCTGCATTGAGGGGTGATCCTTCCCTTAAAACGTACACGAGGGGCAATGCCAAAATCCTGCTCTGTTGTGCAGAATAAAATAGGCATCCAGGCTAGAGTCACCCTGGGGGTGTCGGCTTGTAATTATACACGGTCCCGTCGGGGCTCTCCAGGAGCGTTGGCAGGAGGAGATGTGGAGGGAGGTCATCACTTCTTTTCTCCTGATGTAATTCATAAATGATGCGTTTTGGGCTGCAGCTCCTGGCAAGGCGTGGGGCTGGATGGTCCCCCAACAGGGAAACTGTGGAGGGATGAGAGCGGGGAGGGAAGATGCTCCTCCGACACGTGGCCATGCCAGCAACAGCGAGGAGAGCAGCCACGACTGTGGAGCCAGCCGGTGCCTTTATTATTAAATAAAGTGCTGAACGCTGCGCTTTGAATGAGGACAGATGGGGTGAACAGCCCTGGCCGGGTCCAACAGGAAATTTCTGGGAAAAAAAATCACCTCTTGTCCAAAAAGCTGGGAAAGCACCACTTGCCCGGTGTCTGTGAGAGCAAGGCTCCGTGCCCGTGCGCCCGCGGCGCTGCCGGCAGCACCAGGACTGGTTTCACCCGCGCTGGGAGAAAGTGCTTCGGGGCCAGATGCAGCTCCAGAGAGAAAGCAGGGACTTTCCAAGGGTGCAGCCGCGCGGAGCCCACGTTCTCCTGGGTGACATGGAGTGTCTGTGGGGGAAGCGAGGGTTTCCCTGCTCCCCAAATCCACCCTGAACTCTCGCAGCAGCTTTCCCCAAGTGATGCTCCTGCAGGAACTGTGACCCAAACTGGGCGGCTCACCTCCAGTCAATGTTTAAAACCCCGGACCCTTGCCTTGCCGTGCTGATTTCTCTGCGATGGGCTGGAGGCTGCTCTCTCTGTCGCGACAGACTGGTTTCATCTGCTCCTGGGGCAGTGACACGGACCCGGAGCAGAGGCACACAGAAATGAACACATGTGCTTTCGGTAACAGCGTTGGGGCAATCTTCTGCAACATGGAAGTGGAAAAAGAAAACTGTTCTAAAAATGACCCAGGCCATAGGAAACGCTGGGGGTTGTGGCAATGTGTTTACTTAACACCACTCGTACAGCAAGGGCTGAACAGTGCGCAAGTGCTCTGGGGGAAGAAAAAAAACC
>NW_009608080.1:0-4987 GCF_000690535.1 Cariama cristata
ATCTTGTGACTAATCTGACTCCGGCCAGCAAAGTTTGGGAGACTCCCAGAGGTCGTGACTTGAAAGACAAGTGGTGTAATTAATTTCTTATGCCACACTTGTTTTGAAACCTTTTTAATTCCGTGATAAGAGGCAGAATCTGGACTTTGTTTACAATCTGCCGGCTTGGAGGCAGGAACCAGAAAAGTGCTTTGTAAAGCACTGTAACTGTGGTTTTTCTCTCCCATCCCCCCCCCCCCCATTGCAGGATGTATGTGGTATTATCACACCACAACAGTGAACCTATAAAAACATTATTGCGTCCTTTTTTTTTTTTCTTTTGAAGAGAGAAAATGCATCCTAGAAGAATTTTAGCTGCATAAAACCACATCTTTCTCTGAGAAGATGTGGTAGCAACTTTTTTAGAACAATCTAGGGTAAAGAGTATGGAAGAGACCACCACTTATTTCTTCGAGACTTAAATCTTCATTAAATATGAACTCCACAGTTTGGGGATTTCATTTTTTTAGTTATTTTTACTGGGAATTTAGCAGTATAAGTGAAAAGGCACTTCCTAGCTTGCCTGTCTGAACTAGCTTGGGATGAATAAGGTGTTACTCAGCAAAAGAATGCATGAGAAAGAATTACTTCAGAACAGAAAACAGTCTGTCTTGGTAGTGCCCGTGTATCTCATAGATACAATTGAATTTACAACAACGGAATGTCCCCGTTGCCACCTTTGAATAAGATATGAGTGCTCCCAGGTCTGTGGGACATCTTTTCCTTCAAAATAGAAAAACCACTTACATGCTACAGAAATGTGGTTAGCCAGAATATAGGATAACAGACAATTCTTGATCACTACCAGTCTTGCTTTTAGCTGGGGAGGAAGGATCACTCTGGACTGGAGAGGAGGAGAGCACCCGGCAGAGAAGGCGAGGGTTCGTGGCAGAAAGCAGCAGGAGGGAGCGTGAAATACCAGGTTAGACTCAGTTTCCCTGGGGTGAGCTACAAGTTGTGTTAGCTGGGTAATACAGGTCCTGCCTTCCCAGCGTGGCTCACCTCTCCTGGCCATTGAGCAGAGCCCTGAAATGGCCTTCGATGCTGATGAAGTTACTTCTGAAAGGAGGAAAAGGTTCTGTTTTAATATCAGGATCTAGAGGATGACGGTTCTGATCAGGTTCAGTACTGCAGCTCTTCAAAACCTTTTCCTTTGGCTGTGTAAATACTCTAGAACAAATTCACTACCTTTATTTTGTACTGTCTAATGTTGTTCTGCTTTTCCAAGCTTCATTTGTAGCTGCTTCTGAGACTGCTATGAGACAAAAATTCTTGTTTCTTGTCAGAGGTATAAAAATTGTATTCTGAATTAATATGATCCTGAGGTGATTTTTTTTTTTTCATTACTTGTATTTTTCCAGATATTGCAGCTGTGAAAAACAGAATGGTACTCTCCTGAATTTGGTCTTTGGTTCAATCTGTCAACTCTTTAGCTTTCTTACCTTCCATACTGTAGACTTGTGCAAAAAGTAACTATTTTTCTACTACCAGTTGGAAAACATTTATATTCAACACTCGCAGAATACTTGATAAAATCCACTGCTTTTTAGTGTCATTAATAAGATTTTTACTGTATCTGCAGTGTGTAGTAAGAGTTACGATAGTTCGGTCTCTCATTTTGCTTTGTTTTGTTTTGCTTTGCGTAACACTTAAACGTTTTCTTTTGGAAAGAAGAGATTCCCTTCGTGCCTGTATGGGGAGCAAATGGTTTTCTCCTCAATTGCCTGACATGAGTGAATAGAAGAGTGTGTTTGTTACAGGTCAAAAATGGAGTGGGTGAAATGAAGTAATTAAAGAATTGCTTTTTAATACCTTTAAGCATTTATAATGGTGACTTGCTGAAGGAGATTATAGGTTGGAGAGTGGTGGGTTTGGGTTTTTGGGGGTGGTTCCCCCCCCCCCCGACCCCCAAAGCATCTTTGAATAGGATTGATAACCCTCCCATTTTGATACCATCAGCTGAGTGAATACAATTTTTGATGGCTGCTGGGAGTTGTTGGGTGCATGTCGATAGGCTTCATTTGTCAGGCTCTGGCAAGCAGGAGAGCTACTTACAGGTGATGCCGTTACTCTCTGCATGCATCACCGACCTGTTACTGCTGCTGGGTGTCTGCTCAGTGCTGACTGGCCTGAGAAACCATCTCGCAAAAAACAACCTCCATACCAGCACCTGCAACCTTGGGATGAACATAATAATGGTTAACGGCTGAGATGTGCAAGAGAAACATGACTTCCCCCAACTTCCCACCGACCCCCTGCAGGAGAAGGGAAATATTAACTAAGACTTTAAAAAAACCAAAACAACAACGAAGCCAAAGCTCAAAACCCACAATTTGCTAATGCTGCAATAACATAACCTCGCCATCATGTGGTTTGCGGAAGGAAACAAGGGGAGAAGGGCTGTTTCTGTCATGTTTTAGAGTAGATGTCACATATAAAACTTAAAGGAAGAAGACCCTGACAATCCCAGTAAGTACAATCCTAGTAAACACTGTCCACATCTTCAGCTGTCAAATGTGGAGTCCTGTAGCTGGCTTTTGGGCTAGTTTGGGGAGCCGGGTTTGGATGTTTCTGAGGACAAGGATAGCTTTGGGAGGTACAGGCCTGGGTGCTTGCTTACATTTGGTAGCACCCTTCTCCTCCCAAAGTCCTCACTTGTTTCTGGGGCAAACTTGCAGGTCGACCAACAGCTTCTGCTCCTTTGGAGCAATGCAGCGAGTCAAAAATAAAGAGGCCTTCTGCTGAGAAGGGAAAAGAGGTTCAGCAAGGGCACAGTGGCCTCTGATGACAAGCAATGAGAAGTGCAGGAGGACACACCAGCAGCGCAGGCTAAATTCCCCGGGGATTGTCTCCATCCTCAAGCCAAGCAGCCTAAAAATGTTTCTTACGCATGTCTGACACCGTAAAGAGAGCTTGAGCCTAATGCAGTTATAGTTTTGCTTGCTGTAACACGCTAATCCAAGGAACAAAATAACACTTGCTTTTTTGAAAGAGGGTAGGCCATTTTAAGTTTATGAACGTGTTGAGAATAGAGAGACACATTTGTGTTCCTCAGACTTTAATCCTAATCTACTAATGAACACTTCCTAAGTAAGAAGGCAAGTTTATCTTTTTGATACTGAAGCACTATAGAAGGAAGGTTGCCGTTTGCAAAACTGCAGTTTACTAGATTTAGTAGGGGCTAGGCCAGAGTAGGATGGTATTCTCAAATTTTCTTTCTAGTGCAGTTATTGGGTGAAATGTCTTTTCAAAAATATGTCATTGAGTTTGCAGTCTACAAACAAGTGTTTGGAAAGCTTTGTTTTAGAAACTAAATGATTAAGGATCTCAAGGATAACAGGCTCTCTTGTTAATTTGAATTTGTCCCTTTTGGTCTTGTTTGTGCTTCGAAAGCCCTGTTGAATGTCATAGATAAACTGTAACATTTAGGTAGTCTTCTAAACATTGATGAGATTGTGTCCAGTTCCTTGTGATACGGTGGTATGAAGGGAGAGAGGAGTGAGTGTGTGTGTATGTGCACGTGTGGGATACATTACTTGACTTTCGATGGAATAGCAGCTACAATTATTTTACCTACTGCCTGTTTTTCAGATTGGTTCACCCAGAGGTTGCTGGCACCAGCGATAGCTGGATTTTTTTAATATTCTTGCAACACACAGAATGCAATGTTAGCATTCAGATAACCTTATTTTTCCCCCCATTAAATACTCCTTGATGAGTGACGTTGGGCCTGAACCTCCCCCCAAGCCATAGTTCACTTCGTATCTGTTTCCTCTTAAATCTCTTTGCATGTGGTCAGCCTCACAGGTCACAAATGAGAGACTGCCAGCTTATTTGTTGTCTGATTTGCTTTCACAAATGCTTCTGGTTTTGATCTTTCTGAGAAAATAGACATTGAATGCAACTCGTGTCAAACACGGACAGTGTTTTGGAGCTGGGACACAGAAAGGTAGAAGGGTTAAACATGACACGTTCCCTTGAAACGGTTTTATGACTGCTGCTAATTTGAATGCTCAGTAATAGCGATCTGTTGGATGGAGGGGTTACCCTTCACTATTAATGACTCATTGGCCTCCTTCCCAAGCTGCCTGAAGTGCTGCTCTCCCTAGTGGAAGTAATTTTGCCTTTGAAGTACTTTCCAGAGCTGTCAACTAATGTTCCACAGTTCCCAGAGGAAATAATAAGCCATGAGTGCATGTACACTGAAAACGTAGAGTCTGAAATGAACTGTTCCTATAGGAGCCTGGCAGTCTGCTTCTCTGTGGAATTCGGCTTGTTTATACAATCTTATCTGGCTAAGCTTTGGTATTTCATCTGGCAGGCAGCTCCTATGAAAAGCAGCTGTCCAAGCAGTGGGAGTGGTGCTCCTGGTGTTTTTTTCAGAAGGTCTATAATTTCTTGTTTCATGTAAATTAAAGAAATACAATACTCTTTTGGCTACAACCAGATGTTCTAAGCAGTTTTCTTTCCCTTATAAATAGCCCTTTTAAGTATGCTCTGCTGTTATGGACTGTATGACTTAAGGATAGGATTCATTATGCCCACCAGGAAGGTGTATTCTGTGGAGTCACAGGCTGGCTACAGAATTGTTAGAAGAGCACCTCAAAGGTGATACCATCTCTAACTTTCCAGATATATTTTAAAAAAATAATACTCTGATCGTAAAATATCCATGCTTGGAAGTTAAAGCCTCCTTTAATAGTTTTTACTGTTGCTGGACAAGCGGAGGTAGTTCCACCAGTTTAAAAAAAAACAACAAACCAAAAAAAACCCACCAAACTACCACCACTGTTGTCAAGAAACTGAGCACAGGTATATCTCTGCATGAAGAGATCTCTAGCATGTATCTTCTCTAACAGAAAGGTCCTCATGGATAAGTGGGTAGTGACATAGCGACAACTCTATTTAAAAAAAAAAAAGGGGGGGGGGGGGACCGAAAAACACCACA
>NW_009608080.1:5018-10990 GCF_000690535.1 Cariama cristata
CGACACAAAACCCACGTATTAACAGAAAGGATCTAGCCAAAATACTTAAGGCTTTATGTAACTCATTGGCAGATAACAAAATGTTTCTTAAAATGTACTGATAACTTAAGCTTTTGGGGAAACAAGTTGCAGTAATATTCAGTGCCTACAGAAGAGTTTGAGGTATTCTTTGTGTAGTTTTGGGTTGTGGTTTCAAGCAGGAGAGAACTGGAAAGCTGAGTCGTCCTTCTCCAACTGTGGTAAGTATCTTTTTACTGGAACAGTATTTTCAGTAGGAAACAAATTATGGGCACAAGTAAAATTCAGGTCCTAGGCTTCTGAAGTTTAGTGGTTACCCAGGATTATTTGTCCAGTTCATAGTACGTATTTGTCTGAAAGCACTACATCTTCGACATGAAAATGCTCCATGTAATGTGCCCTATTCTAAGAAATGGGGGTCATATTCAGCCCCTAAAAGACTGACTCTCTCACCTGCATGTAACGTTTCACCCCAGCCTCATTCAAGACATAGGAAAACATGACACCCTGTAAAATATGAGCCTTTAAGCACTGTTCAGATGTGCCACTTCATGGCACTTCTCCTGCCAGTATGCATGCAGGTTTCTGTAGACTTTTTGCTCTGCAAAAGGAGAATTTGATATTGCAACAAATGAAACATGAAAAATGAGCTGTCTGGTTCCATATGGTATATACTGGTCTTCACCGAGACCTGGCATCAAGCACAGTCCATTTCATTAGCTGAAGTGGCGTTCCTGCTTGAAATCCTATAAGGTGAGAAACTCAAAACCTACCACCAAGTTGCTGACCTTCATTCAAAGTGTGTCATTGTAAATTATGCAATGATACAGTTCTCATTTCAGTCTGACACATGCCACCTGAGCAGTTTATTACTGGAAATAGGTAATACACCACTGTGTGACCACCCTGTAGTTGATAAAGTGAGTGAAATTGGCTGCCTTCTCCCAGTTCCCTCATGAGGAAGGGAGGTTTTTTTGATTGTGCTAGGGATTGGTGACTTTCTGCTGCTACAGCAACAGCGGATGTTAAACTTCAGTAGAGATACTTTGCTTTATTTCTGCAGCAAGAGTAGTGGCTCTAAGTAGCATCGGGGTGAGCTGTTTTGTTCTGGTGGGTTGGTGGGTTTTTATTTAAAATTTTTTTTAATTTTAAGGTGGTATCTCAAGCGAGTGTAACTGCTAGTGAGCAGGTCATCTTGAATACAAGTAATGTAATAATCCCTGTATTGTCAAGGAGCGTGTATTCCATACTTGAACTTTTTCTAGAAAGTAGAGTTAATTGGTGATTTTTCTTTAAAGCTCTCCAAGCTAGCTCTCATTTCTCCAACCTATAATAGGTTTTAGTAGGTCAGAGTTGGAAACTAATGTCTGACACTGTTTTAAAAATAAAAATTCCAGTCATCAACAGGACGTGGACTTCATTTTTTAACATGTTCCAGCCCTGAAATACTAAATTCAAGAATGGTCAGTGGTCCAAAACTGAAAATAGCCTATATCGCTTGTAATGTAACTCCTGCTTCTGCCTCGTTCATGTTTGGAGGAAAAAGAGAGCATTTTTGTGGTAAGCTGGGCTTT
Source organism: Cariama cristata (assembly GCF_000690535.1). Taxonomy (NCBI): domain Eukaryota; kingdom Metazoa; phylum Chordata; class Aves; order Cariamiformes; family Cariamidae; genus Cariama; species Cariama cristata. The sequence continues at coordinate 6,611 of NW_009608080.1, forward strand.
TTGTTATTAGAGGAGGTGGTGGTTTTGAAGGTGCTCAGAGGTTAGGAATGCTGGCAGTCATCTGGGCAGACAGGTTAGTGGGCTTGAGTGAAGGTGAGGAGGTCACAGGCACAAAACAACCATTTTATTTATGCCATTGCCGTGGAGGTGGTTCGGCCAACGGAAGCTGCTTCAGAAATGACCTGTGTGTGTCAGAAGCACCGTCGTACTTTTCCTGTGACATTACTACTTTATCATCACAAACTTGCATGTGGTGAGAATTAACTCTCTGGGTGGTTGTTAATTTAAGAGGAAGAAAACAGTGTTGTCAACAAATCTTCCTAGGTGGATTATTTGGTAAAGCTTTTGCAAGCCTGCCTTAAAGTAATTCCGTATTAATATGCTAACATAGAGAGGGAGAGAACAGTTACCTGGGTGCTTTCAGGGAACAGACGGATAACTAGGGCATGGGTGTCATTTTACCTGCAGTGCAATAAACTGCACTCACCAACCTAATTTCCTGAGTCTTTAAGGGATGCAGCTTCTGTTTTGTTTTGAGTTTGGTTTGCCAGTACTGCAAGAGATGGTCTTAAACGCATAAACCCGCATGTAATTTTAATTGCCATCTTAAACTGAAATTTGGGGTTAATGGTTGTCTTGGTCTTCAAGATACAGCACTACTATTCTACAGCGCTATGTTTCAAGTGAGGAAAAATTTTGATTCTGAATCTGAATCCTCAAGTTGTTTTTGTAGGACTGTCAGAGAAATTTATCAGTGAATCGTGAGGGTGAGCAGGGTGCAGCGTTTGGGACTGTGGTGAGGAAAGACGTCTCTTGCAGACCTATACTTTACAAGGAAAAAATATTTGTTGCCAACCTTCAGAATCATCCGTCAAAACTTAAAGTCTAGGTTAATGTAGATGGTGAATCCTGCTGATGAAAGAAAAGGAGTAATACCTGGCTTTGGCTGCCGCAGGTCACTTATGCATGCAGAAGAGCAGATCCTGCACTGACTCTGCTCACCAGGTGGACTTGAGAAGGTGCCATCTCCACACCATCACCGTCTTGCCTGGGAATACGCTTCCAGGAACCAGTTGGGAGCTTCTCGCATTTGGGTGATTTTAAGGACTTTTAGTCCTGTGCCTCACCAGTCTGAGTAACACAGTAGGGCCTGTGCGGTTCGTACGGCTCTGAACAGCCTGGGAGGAGAGAGGAGAGGCGAGTGTGAAGTTGAACACGACAAACTTGTCTAAGGAGTATCTTTATTTCACAGCAGGTTTTCCTTCACGATGACCTTCTGGATGCCTTGTGGTGTCCTCAATGTTAGTATAGCCAATGTAAATAAGTTATAGGAGAAGGCAGAAATAGTTTTTCTAAAGTCTTCAAATGATTTTTTTTTTTTTTCTCCATCCCAAAGGACTGCGTAGGATCACAGAATAATTTAGGCTGGAAGGGACCTCTGGAGGCCAGCTAATCCTGTTCCAAGCAGGCTCAGTTAGATCAGGTTGCGGCTTAGCACTTTTTTTAAGCGTCCTTTGAGTTGTGTAACTTAATGTCACTTAATTGAAGTCTGTCAATAATATGCCTTGAAAGCTGAGTTGAAAATGAGACCTTGCAAGAAATAAAAATGTAATTATAAGCTTGTTTTTACTAACACATTCTTTTTTCTTTTTTTTTTTTTCCCCAACCTTTATCAGGTAGAGGCATTGCCTTGCTTTCTCAAACATCGCTATGCAAGGTTAATTTGTTGGAGAGAAAATTTTCTTAGTGCATTTTTATAACGGTACTTTTGTATTTTACTGCTCGTCTTCAACAGCAGAATAAACTGAAAGTTTTCTGGAAAGTGTTAGCATGCTTCAAGTCCCGGTGAAAGGATTTTCCAGCTAGTGCATGCTTCACGTTTAAAATATGCACAGTATTTTTAATGTGAAATGCAGTGACGTGTTTTGTACACTAACAACTTCATGACTAAGTACTTTTTATGCAAAGCACAACATGAGCTTCTTATATGGAATAACTTGGCATATTACTTGGCTGATTTAAAGTTGATCATTTTGCACATGCCCTTGGGATACCGCTACAGAGACTGAAATAATTAATTCCTTAAACAGCAAACCCTAGGAAGGCTGCTTTCCTGTGGATCTTCCTCTCCAGGGCAGGAGTCTCTGTGTGAGTCCTGTCTGTTCTGCGATCCTTAGCCTATGGACTAGGCAGCAGAGCAGTTTCTCTCCCTGCTTCTCTTTCTACTGGGCCACTTGCTTACAGAGAACTTTTTTGGTACTTGGCACTTTTAGCACTTTTTATTGCTGTCAAATTCAGCTGAAATGAAGTAAAATATTCCAAAGAGAAAACTGCTGTACTGAGAGATGCGTATTAACATAAATCCCTTACTAAAAAAGGCTAGGCTAAAACACATATCTAAGTACTCTGTCACACCATGCTTTCATGTTTGTACCTGAGGTCTGCTATCAGTTAAGGCTATGTCTTGAATATTAAAATACTCCCCAATTCAGACTTTTAGGTTAGGAATGTGTGTACACTCCTTGGCCCCTTGAGATGTATGTGTAAAATTGCAATCCGACTCTCAAAATATGGTCTCATGCCTAAGATGGTATATCGGGTCTGCAGCTGCAAGTAATTGCATTCTGCACAGCTGACAACAGAAGCTGAGAATCAGAAGTCTTTTTCCCTCAAAGTATGGAAGAAATATGGGCAGCCATTGAAAACAATGCATTCATTCTGAATGTTGTCCTGATGGACATGAAATGAAAAAAAGGTTAGAGTAAGTGGAAGAATTAATTTGATTTTTTTTCCATATTATTAGGAGTGTGGCTTCACTGAACCAGATTTAAGAGGAAAATGCCCTGTAGATTGAATTATTCTCTGTTTGATTGATACATTGGTATTGTTTCTGTTTTTCAGATGAAGTGGACTACAGTAATTTTGGGACCAACACACTGTCGAGGAAGAAGAAGGCTCTGGTGACACTCCGCAATGACAACCTCCGCCGGCGTCCTCACATTAACATTAGCATGCCTCATGATTTTAGACCAGTGTCTTCCATAATCGATGTGGACATTCTTCCTGAAACACACAGGAGAGTGAGGCTGTATCGACACGGCTGTGAGAAACCCTTAGGATTTTACATTCGCGATGGCACCAGCGTGAGGGTTACTCCTCATGGACTAGAAAAAGTACCTGGTATCTTCATCTCTCGTATGGTTCCTGGAGGCTTAGCAGAGAGCACAGGCTTGCTGGCTGTGAACGATGAAGTCCTGGAAGTTAATGGCATTGAAGTAGCCGGAAAGACTCTCGACCAAGTCACAGACATGATGATTGCCAACAGCCATAATCTTATTATCACAGTCAAGCCAGCAAACCAGAGGAACAATATTATTCGAAGCAGTAGGATGTCTGGTAGCTCTGGCCAGTCTACAGACAGCACTGCGAGTCACCATAGTTTGCCCACATCCCATGTGCTGCAGAACTTCCACCCTGATGAAATGGAGAGTGATGAAGAGGCTGACATTGTCATCGAGGGCGGTCTGGAGCCACAGCACATTCCGAAACTGCACAGCCTTACTTCCAATAGCCTCTCTCGAATCAATGGCAGCAGCCTTAGCCACAGACTTCAAAGGGACCTGGTGCTCAACAACAACTCTGGCCGAGAAAGCAACGGCAACATCCACAAATTACTCAGTTCCTTAAAAACTGATCCCCGACACAGTCTGGTTATCCCCAGAGGAGGTATCGAGGAGGACGGAACAGTCATTACACTTTAGTAGCGATTCCTGCAACTCTCAGTCTTAAGTGCCAATTGGAACAATTGACTCTTGCAACACGTTATGCACAAAACAGAGAACTGATATTCTCGTAGACCTCACGTGTGCAGAAAATTGTTGCTTTCTGGGAAACGTGGCATCTGGAGTTAGACATAAAACTGTCAGGCACTGCAAAATTTGTCAGGAGAAAGCCAGAGCCTCAAACCTGGTTTATGTCCCAGCCCTAAAGTGAGAACACAAACGCCTTTTAGTTGGTATAAATCTAAGCAGCCTTACAGGCTACCAGTGGCAGTGCTACATACTTGGGTTTGAATGCATGGGTGGATGTATTTATACATGCATGTATACGAATTAGATTTTAATAGTAACAGACATGTCTATTTGAAGTGGAATCTGGTTTTCTTCTAATACCAGTTTAAAGAGTGCTGCTTAACAGCCATCCGATCTTCTACCCTTACGTACAGACTTTCCACTAACTTGTTTACACCCTATTTGCAACCTTATGTCTAATCCAGACAAGCTCTATAAAAGTAGCGGTTTCCTACTCTGGTGGTAACAACGTTAGGGAGATGCTGCAAATACATTTTCCAAAGGAAACTATATATATATATATATATAT